>NC_060900.1:25013665-25073665 GCF_014805685.1 Silurus meridionalis
TTTGATGATTATGGTTTACATTTTTTTATTATTATTAATTATTTTAAATGAATTACACAGGGTCTATACAACAGTAATGTTGTACAATTTAAATGAGTCTATTTCATTCTCTGTGAGTAAAATTAATAAATAAATTTATAATAAAAAATAAAAAAAAAGGTTAGTGAGGAAAGGACTATACACTTTGTACTGTAGATGTTCTACAGCATGGAAATAAGAAGTACGACAGAAATGTGTGATTGTTGAAGTGCTGAAGATGCTTCAGTAGTGTTTTCGGGGATCAGCAGGGTAAAATTCCTCATCATGTGAAAATGGTGCAGTTTAATGAAGTGTGATTGTGTAAACTGTTTGTTAACATCGTGACAGTCGCACTGGATCTGTTCTGCTAAATCTAAAAGCAACTAATAACAGCAGCAGTAAACGATTCTTTTTTTAGTGGTGGTTTTCAGCGAATGATTATGCATTTGTACATCAATGTATATTTTTTCCTTTTCTTTAATTAATCCTGTTAGCTCGCTGCGTTTCTCCATTCCATTCTCTTTTTGAACATTTGTCTGCTGTATATTTATATTTGCATATTTAATTTATGCAAATATCATTGAAACATTATACAGAATTAAATGAATTATATATTCTAATTGCTTATACATTCACAACTGAACAAAAAGGTCTATTCTTTTTAAACAAAATGTCAAAATAATGTAGATTTTATATAGATTTTTTTTTAAAGCGTAGTTGTCAACTTGCCCTCTGCGAAATACAATAGAAATGTTGATTTACACAAATTGCTTCACCTTTAATACTCAAATGCTGTTTTTTTTAACAGAAAGAAACAAACCACCATGAGTGAATTTGTTCCGAAGAGAAATGCCACATTCACTCCACAAGCAGCTACTGTAAGCTTGAAAATCTCTAAATTTAATTCTTTGACCTCTGTAAAATGGTGAGGTTTTGACTCTCCTTATGATGTTTCCTTTTTCAATCGAAATTGCACATGTACTGTACCGTGAACTCAACAGGAATTGTGAATTACTTGTCAGAAATGTTTTATTTACTACTTCAAATAATACATTTTCATGTAATTTATTAGTACAGAACTCTGTGTTGAAATGTTACTCCGAACTTTCGAGACGTTCGCAGCTTCGGATTTTTCGCGAGTTTCTCTCAGTAAGGTTCCTAATGAACAGTCACAAACGATCGAGGTCATGAGTGTCAAGGTTGCGAGTATCGAGGTTCCACTGTATACCCTAAATTAGGGTTTTATATAGGGATGCACCGAATTTCAAGAGGGGGTGCGTCTGCAAAGACTTTCTCCACGTCGGGTTTAATTTGAAATCCAAACATCCGATCGCTATGCTGAATATCAGAAGAACGCAAACGCACAGAAAAGCAAAACTCCTCCGAGCATGCGCAGTCCGTTTGTGGTGGAGGTTTTGAAAAGGCAGAAAGTTTCCCAGTGATAGTGTTGTACTGTATCTTTAAGCACTTGCACTTGTTCTGAATGCACTTTGTTTTTATGAAAGAACATATTTAATTGTACAATCTTTCAGCAGGGCAGAGGGCCTGTACATTATTATTTAATGTACACATGAGTGCATTTAAGTTAAACATTTAAGACTAAATTTGAATTTATTTTATCCTGTGCATTGTTTCAATGTGCTATAAATAAATATTTTCATAATTTGTAATTGATTTATTCTTCGAAACTTTAATATTAATTTATGCAATTGAAATGCCTTGATTTTAGTAAGGTTAGTACACAGTCATAGCCATAAATGCAATGGTAATAATAATTGGCATCATTTCTTTCGGTGTTTCGGTTTTCGGCCTTGCTTTCCTCCTTTTTCGGTTTTCGGTTTCGGCCAAGAATTTTCATTTCGGTGCATCCCTAGTTTTATATAATTAAAATAAGCAAAACATCAATTAAAAAATAAATAAATAAATAAATAAATAATTTAAAAAAATACATATATATAATATATATATATATATATATATATATATATTCAAATTCATTCGTCGCAACAAAACAATTACAACCTACCGTAACTAGTCTAATTGGATTGTAGTTAAAGAAGCACTTATTGATTTGGTTATCTTTAATTGAGGTGATGTTATAAAGGTTTTCTGTGATTGTACTGAAAAGGTCCTAGACTGAGTTCAGTAAGGGAGAATCTCCAGTGCAGCTTAAAAGGCTCATTTAAAAGACATATTTTAAGCATATAGATGGTGTATATATTTCACGGCTTTAATTATCCAAGGAGTTGTGCGTTTCTTGGTTCTGAGAGTTTAATTCATGTATTTAAATTGTGCAATAAATGCATTTAGGGTGATATTTATCTCGCACCCGTGACCTCATTCGCGTGATTTCTTCGTAGTCGTTTGAAGTCATAATAATTAATTTTATATCACTCAGTGTTTGGCTCATAAATATGATTCTATTAATTAATTGTTGTGCTGAGAGTCACATTAGAGTTTCACATAAACGGAGTTGATTAAGTGAAAAGTCTTGTGATAAAAATGCTAACAGGAACATTATAGCCATAATAAATCATAGTACTTTGGATACTTCAGTACATTTTGAAGGCGAATACTTTTGTACTTTTACTCGAGTTACACAGAAAGATTAAAAGGAGCACTTTTAATTTAACTGGCGTCATATTTTACCGAGTGAATCTCCACTTGAACACAACTACATGCTTTGTGCTCTTCATCCACATCTGAACTGTTGGGAAAACGGTGTGGGGGAATTGAGAGGTTAACACAGGACATGTTTTTATTGGAAAATAATCACCTACAAAGAACCTTATTTTTCATAATTTGTCGAGTCCCAGCACCCCGTAATTGATTGTTTTCATGTTTTTACAACATAAACGTACTGCTTTAATCCTTACTCATGCAGCGAGTTACTGAGACAGTGTAAGAGGAAGGAAAGAGGAGCGAGGCTGAGACAAAAATCAGTCGTGCGAATAGAAAGATTATTCAAGCAATTTAAGATAAACACTGTGTCTCTGCACATCCACCTCAGGGTCAAAGTGTGTGTGTGTGTGTGTGTGTGTGTGTGTGTGTGTGTGTGTGTGTGTATACACACTCGGGGGTAGGGCAGGCCGCTGCTGGTGTTGAAAGCAGGCAGAAGTCTCAGTCCCAGGTCTTTAGCCATGTTTAGTAGCTCGTCCTGATACCACTGCATGTGCTGTCCTCTCTCTTTCCACATCACCGCCATAGCATGACCTCCCAGCAGCCCTCTACACACACACACACACACGCACACACGCACACACCATATAAAAATACTGTTGCTTCAGTGTCCCTAGAAGGTGTGGCCTCTGTACCCGTCAGTCTCATCAAAGGAGGTGTGGCCTCTGTACCCGTCAGTCTCATCAAAGGAGGTGTGGCCTCTGTACCCGTCAGTCTCATCAAAGGAGGTGTGGCCTCTGTACCGTCAGTCTCATCAAAGGAGGTGTGGCCTCTGTACCCGTCAGTCTCATCAAAGGAGGTGTGGCCTCTTTACCCGTCAGTCTCATCAAAGGAGGTGTGGCCTCTTTACCCGTCAGTCTCATTAAAGGAGGTGTGGCCTCTTTACCTGTCAGTCTCATTAAAGGAGGTGTGGCCTCTAGCTGTCAGTCTCATTAAAGGAGGTGTGGCCTCTAGCTGTCAGTCTCATTAAAGGAGGTGTGGCCTCTTTAGCTGTCAGTCTCATTGAAGGTGTGGCCTCTTTACCTGTCAGTCTCATTGAAGGAGGTGTGGCCTCTTTACCTGTCAGTCTCATTGAAGGAGGTGTGGCCTCTTTACCTGTCAGTCTCATTAAAGGAGGTGTGGCCTCTTTACCCGTCAGTCTCATTAAAGGAGGTGTGGCCTCTTTACCCGTCAGTCTCATTAAAGGAGGTGTGGCCTCTTTACCTGTCAGTCTCATTAAAGGAGGTGTGGCCTCTTTACCCGTCAGTCTCATTAAAGGAGGTGTGGCCTCTTTACCTGTCAGTCTCATTAAAGGAGGTGTGGCCTCTTTACCTGTCAGTCTCATTAAAGGAGGTGTGGCCTCTGTACCGGTCAGTCTCAGTAAGTCTTTAGATTACATTGTAATATTACATGAGGTCCAAAGAACTTAAGACAGAAAAAGTCAGAAAGACAGAGGAAAAAAGGCAAACAAGCCAGAAAGAAAGAAAAGTAGGAAGAAAAAGCAAAAAAAAAAAAAAACTTAACTAACAACCAAAAAAAATAAAGAGATAAAGGATGGTAAAAGTGAAGAGACATAATGAATGGAAGCCGTTTCTGGTATCAGAGGGATACACACACACTCGTGCGCTCACACAGCTCACTGTTGGTATCTGAGCATGCTCACCCAAGCACTCGGATGTTGGTCTCAAACACAGACACGACAATGTCATTGTCCAGTCGTACATCCTTCACTACACGCTTCACCGCTTCCTCAAACTCCTTGCTTTTATTCAAGAGCTGGACACATCAGGAGGAGAAACAGCATGAACACATGGAGGACTGTTTGGCTTAAACATTAAAAACATGCTAATGATGGGTGTGTAACTCACCGCAAGCGTGTCGAGAGTGTCAATGAGGGTGAGAGAAAACCTGTAAAAAAACACACACACCAATCGTGATATAATTGAAAGACAATAGTGATAGAGTGATATTCAGTCCTGCCCACAAAACTGTAACCGAGGGCGAGATAAGCGGGTTCCAATGTATATTATATATATATATATATATATTAAGGCAATTAAGGAAGTACAGTCTGCCCCAGGAGCTGTTGATACAGTTCTACACTGCAGTCATTGAATCTGTCCTGTGCTCATCAATCACCATCTGGTTTGAAGCAGCAACAAAACAGGACAGAAACAGACTGCAGAAAACTGTTAAAACAGCTGAAAAAATCATTGGTGCCCCCCTGCCCACTCTCCAGGACTTGTACCATACAAGAACCAGAAACCGGGCAGGAAAAATCATTAATGACCCTTCACACCCTGGACACAACATCTTTCAGCTCCTCCCTTCTGGCAGGCGCTACAGAACTTTGTTCACTAAGACTGCCAGACACAGGAACAGTTTCTTTCCCCAAGCAATCACCCTCACTAACAACTGACCATAATTAAATTCCATGCTCATATCTATGAGTACTGCACAGAACTGTCACAGAACTGTCACTCATCACATTATCTGTATATGTTGCACACACTATTGCTTCTATATACTGTACAAAGTTTTATAGTAACTCTCTCATCATACCTGGCACACAATACTGTCATTTGCACTACCATGCACTCCCACACTTTATGTACATTACTGGTCTGTATCCCTATTTATTACCCACACTGTCTATACTGTCTCATATTGTCTGTATTGTCTTGTATAGTCTGTTTTTGTCTTGTTGTGTCTGTTTTGTCATGTATAGGTTTTTATTTATGTCTGTACTTTTGAGAGTAACAAACAGCTGGAACCAAATTCCTTGTGTGTGTCAACACACTTGGCCAATAAACCTGATTCTGATTCTGATATATATATATATAAATAAAATAATCTGTAACAGCCTTATAGTCAGGTAATGTTTACATTTTCAGAACTAAACACTTAATGAAGTGACTGTAATTCCCTCAAAGCAGCTCTCACACACACACACACACACACACACACACACACACACACACACACCTACCTCCGGGGATAAAGCAGCTGGTACTGAATTCAGTACATGTGCATGTGCGTGTGTGTGTGTGTGTGTGTGTGTGTGTGTGTGTGTGTATTTATCAAACTTACTTTCCCAAAGCATCATCCACATCACCTCGACTTGGCTCCAGACCTCGTACTCGACCTCGACATGTTAAAGGCATCAGCTCATCTGCTGGATAGGCGTGGTCCTGAAAGCGAGAGAGAGAGAGAGAGAGAGAGAGAGAGAGAGAGAGAGAGAGAGAGAGAGAGAGAGCAATAATTAGTCAGCACAGAAAATCACACACAGGGCACACATTCATCTTTTTTTTTTTTTATCTTTTCCCCCTGACCATCCTTCTGTTCTTATCTCCTTTTTATAACATTTCTGTCTATTGTAGTCATGCCTTCATTTCAGTCCGCCTGTCTTTTCTTTCTTTCTTGCTTCTGCTTTTCTCTCTGTCAGTCTAATTTCCCTTCTTCACTTCCTACCCTCACTCGATTTCCTCTAGTCCCTTTCACGTCTTCTATCCTTCAGCTTTTCTCTCCATCCATCTCTCCTACCTTCTATTTTTCCATCTTCCCTTCAGCTATTCGTTCCCTTCTTCCATACTTCCTCATTTGAACTCAGCAAACTCATGTTCTACATAAAAACCTCTCGTCATTACGTCCCAAACCACACACCCAATTAAACTAAGCGCATCATCAGTAGGTTGCACCTGCTCATCCTCTCTACGTTAACCCTTTCAGTTCCTGTGGTGACGTTTCTGGATTTAGAAAGACGTTTAAGTTACAGCCTGGAAACGAAGATCCTGACATACCATGTAATTCTGATAAGCGTGGTCAAACATCTCCAGCACTTGATTTCTGTAATGAACCACAACTGCATTAACACACACACACAAACATCTTCCTTCACAATGAAAAACAGCATTTGCCAGCATACCTCAGCTTGAGCTTTTCCTCTCTGCTCATGCTTTGCGAGAGCCGGCCGGAGAACCCGATCAGGATCAGCAGCAGGTAAACAGGTGACATCGTCGTCTGACGAAGGAGTCTAAAATCCCCGTTATTAACTTTAACACCCTACAATGGTGGGTTTGGACTCATGTCTGCTTCTCAGCACTTTTACAAACGCTCAGCACCATAAATAAATAAATAAATAAATGGCAAGATTATGCTAAATAACAATGTCACGAATGCGAATCTGGAGTTCTCAAACCCGGACTGTTTTGTCCGTCAATATTCCGAGTCGAATCGAATCATAAACAGTAAACATAATCTTTAAAACTAAATTATTACCCGTCAGATTCAGTACACCTGCCTGCCTCGGTCACCTGCGCCTACACCCGGACCCGGACCCAGACCCTGAACCTGACCTTGACCCGGCGTAACCCACCTGACACCCTGGCATGATTATTACGCACAAACCCTACACAATTTAATCACAGATACACATTTAAAGAAGATGCAGATAAACCATAAGAACACCTTCACCTTTCTGATGCTGTGTTCACCCCCAACCCAAAATCTAATCTCAAAGGAAAAACACTACTTTCTAGAATTTAATTACTACTTTTGGGTTTGTGGTGTATAAATAATCCTGTCAAGCTGACCCAATACCAAAACACACATCTTTTGACATCGGGTTAAAAGTCAACGAGAGTAAGAATTTGGACCGCATTATGAATTAGAAAAACCTATAATAGAAATCTACGAGTGGAAAACTGTAATTGACATCCTTTTGCGGCGCCAGTTAACGCTCCCCACAAGATGACAGTTCTTTGCTTGTTTCCATCCAGCTGTTGTTTTGGAGCCAATTTTTTTTCTTTCTTCTTCGAAATCTCGAACGTTTTTGGGTCGGAATCCGACTCCTGGAGCTTACAACCCGTCCTTATTTCGAGTGGTTTCCATTAGTTCGGAAGAAAGCAAATAAACCTGGACCCTTTATGACAATCGCCCCGACTAACCGCTAATAACCGGATGCTGGTAGCTCTTTCAATGTAGTCGTCAACATCCGCATCCGGGTAACACGCGTCGCGATCTGCGTCATCACGCCGAAGGCGGAAGTAAATTTTCATGCCTTCGTCCCGGAAGTCAACTGACATTAAGTATATTTACACAGTGATGGATGAATTACACAAACCACGTACTTTAGTGAAAGTAGAGATACACTTAAATATGAATTCAGTAAAAGTGTCCCTTTACCCTTTCACAAATCTACATAAGCAAGCACACATAATACAAACATAATTTTAGTCCAAATCTGTACTATATTTTGAACAACCAAGATATTCTTTACAAAAACAATTCTCTGTTTTTGTTTTTTTTTTACCCCACATTGGTTCAGCAATAATATTAGGCTGGAATCTCAATTCACCAGTCCTGATATTCACTCGTTCTCTTACTCTGAGTTTCTGTGTACATCTAAAATACCTGCCATTCCACTGGAACTTTGCTATTATAATGAATGCATTTACATTTATGGCATTTGGCAGACACCCTCATCCAGAATGATAGGGCAGCTATGGGTCTGAGCGCCTTGCTCAGGGGGCAAGGAGTAGCCACTACCTCCCATAGTTGCTACTTAATGACTCAGGTCTCTCTGTCTATAGTTCATCCTTTTGAAAACCTTCAACTTCTCTGAGAGTGATGTAAGAAACAGAAATTATATTGAAAGCATTTATACATACACTATATGGACAAAAGCAATATTACACCCAACATGATACAGTATGTGCATTAACTTCAAACAAGTTAGAGCATGAAATGAAAGCAAGAAATTTGCCCTTAAACTGCAAGAGCCAGTCGTGTTCCAGCAGGGATAAATAGATGTATTTATTTTTCACATATACACTACAGCACAGCAAAATTCTTTCTTTGCATATCCCAACTTGTTAGGAAGTTATGGTGAGAGTTCAGGGTCAGTCATGGCACACAATAGTGTTAGGGGCCTTGCTCAAGGGCCCAACAGGGCAGCTTGGCAATACTGGGGCTTGAACCCACAACCTTCTGTTCAACGCCTTAACCGTTAAGCTACCATTTCCCCAGCATGACAGTGCCTATGTGCGCAAAGTCGGCTCCATGAAGATATGCTTTACATGGGTTGGAGTGGAAGATCTCCAGCTGTACAACCCTTGTGGTATTGTACCTTTTACCCTTTTACCCTTACATGATGTGTTTCTCTCATGTATGTTTATAGGACACAGGCCAATCTATATATTTAAAGAAGAATAGATGGCCAGGGTTTGAGGTGGTCTCTGTGTTAAAGGCTCAGTAACAGGCTAAGACCTGGACCATTAATAAATCACATGTTACTTTTAAAATGAGTAATGGATGTGTTTTGCCAGTATTTTTTTTATGGAAAGAACCCAGGCATTAGAAGATTTTGGTGGTGATTGGTGTAATAGTTGGAAAATTAAAAAAGAAGGGTGTCCCACAGTTTGCAGAAGAGAGGATATAAAGATTGCACATTGACTGTGTAACTGGGTGATTCCATGGAACTGCCTGACTTTGCTGACTTCCGCTAAATGAAGTCCTTCTTCTTTTTTGACACCACATTCCTGGATCCTGAACTTAGTTTGTTTCTTTTGCTTGACATTTAAACTGTTTTTGAAGTGAGGTGAAGTGAAGTGAAGTGAAGTGACATCAAGTCAAGTCAAGACTTTTTACAAGAAAACAAGAAAGAAAGAAAATTATAGTGAAAAATTATTTATTACATAAATACACTGACAAAACAGATGTTCAATTGTTTCTTCTAAGTCACAAAAAGAGCATTTTTACTTTCCATCAGCTTTAATGAATGTAGAATGATTGGAACAAAAATTATATTTTGAGAAAAATTATCAATTTTGTGGGGTTTTTTTATGTACATTAATCTTTAAAATAAATGTGTTTTTTTTTTTTTGCGACATGGAAAGAAACAAAAATCAAAACCAAACATTAAAAATATTTTAAATGAGGAAACACGTTTTGAACTCGGTGTCCACAACGCGGAAGTGATATGAGCGAATCAGAAACGGCGACTTCATCCGGGAACAATTAGTCTTCTAGTTAGTTTTTGAAATTATTATTCTTTTTTTAACCTAACTATAAGCGCTGTTATAACAAACAAAACGCTCTGGTTTTTTTGTCCTTTTAAATCAATATTAAAACGTTAATAATCTTAGCATCTTATCACTTATTTTTTTTGTGTCTCTGGGATATGTAGTTTTTCCGCCTTTGACGTCTCCTTCAACAGCAATCGCGCACGTTGTACCCAAACGACTTTAGAACCCTGTGTACGAGCTCGAATCGGCGATACGTTGTATCATACAAGTCGTGAACTAATCTAAATGTCTGTTTTTGAGGACACTTCACCAGAATTGATGCCGGAATCCGGTATGGTCGAGGGGGTGCCGTAAAGCGGCGGAGTGCGTTCGCGAACTACGACTCCCATAATCCTTCGTGGCGCACGTGATTGTCTCATGCCAGACAGCCAGCTGCGTTGTGGGAAGGAAACCAGGTAGATGGAGCTCAGTGCTGTTTTCAGTTGCAGAGCGAACCGGAGGGTGTTGAGTCCACAGGTAATATACATGTTATAGAGTTATTTTTTATTTATTTATAGAAAAGTCTGTTTGTTGTTGTTTTTTTAAACCTTTTTTCTGTTTAAAAATCAGTTTCAAATGAGTTGCTTGAGGTTTTCAATCAGGAATGTTATGGAATTGAAACTGTATTGTATTCAAACTTCCATAGGACGATTTTCCATGTATTATTTTATTCATATATATATATATATATATATGTGTGTGTGTGTGTGTGTGTGTGTGTGTGTGTGTGAGACAAATAATTATTTTTATTTGATTTATATTATATTATATTATTTTATCATATTTTATTATATCATATACACCAAATCCATACAGCCAGAACACTAAAACAAATTCCAGTTAAATGGAATAACATTAATCATCACATTACTGTGACATTTGTCCACGTCTAATTCATGTCAGTGGTCAGTTCTAGAAGTTGATGTGTACGAAGGCCAGAAAAATGAGCAAGCATATGGAGCATCTTTGACTAGAGCAATCTCATGATGTCTAGACGTGTCAAACTCAATAAAAGAGCCATATATAAAATTAAAGACCGGGTCCATGTAAAGGGCCAAACACTATCACCATTTAATAAACAACAAGACCGAGGGGATACAGGATCACGTGCGAAAATAAAGCTGTAATTAAAAAGCAGGACGTTCTGCTCTTATGCATTTTCGATCGACGGATCGTATCTTAACTACCAGGTCGTTAAAGTTGGTTCCGGTTTTGTGCTGGGGGAAACTCTCAGGATTGAGTGAAGGTGAGCTGGAATTGGGTTTTGACAGGTCGATTGAGTTTCTCCAAAAAAAAAACTGGTCGTCTTGTGGTGTTTAGTGTCGAGCGGTAGTGGTCAGCTACCGAAAATGATCTCAGAAACACAATAGATGAACAGGTGACAGGATCACGGATGCCTGAGGATCGTTCTTATGAGTGTGGAGCGAAGGCTGACGGTGCTGGTCAGATTTAGGGGTGTAAGAATATATCGGTACACGTTCGTATCGCGATATTGTTTTTGTCAATACTGTACCGATTCTTGAAAAACTCAATATTGATAAAAAAAAAAAAAAAAAACATACAAGATTCATGGAGAAAAGGTGAACCGGTGGAGGCAGTGTGACTCTGTGTGAAGTTCTGCTGGGAAAAGCTGTGAGGTCTGACAATCATGTGGATGTTACTTTGACATGTTCCACCTAGTAACAGTAACAGGTCTCATCCAGCTGGATAATTCAGCTCCCTGAACATCCACACCGCAACATGGCGGTCAGGAACAGTTTAAGGAACATAGAGGCAAAAGAAGTTATATTTCAGTACACTGGGCCCACATTTCAAGCTCAAATGGTCTGACTAAAGGCTTACAGGTGGCATCTAAATTACAGGACCTTTTAAAATGCTTTTTTTTATGATGCTAGAAATACAGTAAGTAAAGAACTGACAGGTGTGTGTGTGTGTGTGTGTGTGTGTGTGTGTGTGTGTGTGTGTGTGTGTGTATGTGTGTGTGTGTGTGTGTGTGTTTCTACGTGTTCAGGTGCAGTGATGTGTCCCAATTCGTCGAAGCTCACCGGTCTGATCGCCGCTACGTTCACGCCGCTCACTCCTCAAGGGTGCGATTTCTAACACCTTATCACAATGGTTGTACAATAGTGTTAAGGGCCTTGCTCAAGGGCCCAGCAGTGGCAGCTTGGTGGTGGTGGGATTTGAACTTGTGACCTTCCAATTATCAAATAAGACACTGAGGCTAATATATTCGTCTGTCTATCTCTCTATCTCTCTATCTATCTATCTATCTATCTATCTATCTATCTATCTATCTATCTATCTATCTATCTATCTATCTATCAAAAAATCACTACCGCAAGCCCCCCTTCCCCTCCCTGTTCATACTTGCTGACTTTGTAGTTTTTTTCCCAATTAAAATCGCATGAACAAACGTCAGTCATCGAGTCACGACGTCATGAAAATGTCCGCTGCACGCGAAAGAAGCAGAATCAGGAATCTGAGGTCTGACATAACACGTCTTACATGACACTTCTGCTTCCCCATGCAGAGAGTTGAACCTGGCACTGATCGGGCCGTACGTGGACTACCTGCTGGAGAAGCAGCGCGTGCGCAGCGTGTTCGGTGAGTCTCCGCCTGACTACACGATAAAACGGCACGTGATAAAGCTCTCGTCTAATCTGTTCACGTGTGTTTGGTCTAGTAAACGGGACGACGGGCGAAGGATGTTCTCTGACCCTGGAGGAACGGAAGCAGCTGGCGGAGGAATGGTGCCGTCAGGGAAAGGGGAAGTACGTTGAGCGGCGCAGATGACGATTTGTTTGTTTGTTTATTTTTTATTAATTTGTTTGTTTGTATTAGACTCGACCAGGTCATCGTTCACGTCGGGTGTTTGAGCGTGAAAGACTCCCAGGAGCTGGTGAGCATTTCCTGTTCTCTTTCTGTGTTCAACAGAACGTGTTCAACGATTGTTCAACTTCCATACAAAACCTCAGTCCTGTGGTTTTGTAATAAAGGATGTGGTGGTTTTCCTGTGTTTTCTTGCGCAGGCACGTCACGCCGCCTCGGTCGGAGCCGACGCCATCGCCGCCATCTCTCCGTTTTTCTTGAAACCCAGTAATGCAGGTTCGACCCTTTTTTTCTTTCTCAATTCTAAATGTGATGTCATGTGACGTCAGAGTCATCGCTCTCACAGCATCGTGGTGCATGTTTACGAGCACACGTCAGTACGAGTCAGCTCAAGTCAGTACGAGTCAGCTCAAGTCAGTACGAGTCAGCTCAAGTCAGTATGAGTCAGCATGAGTCAGCACAATTCAGATAAAAATCCCAACAATGTGACAGAAATCTGAGAATTTACACACGAGAGCGACTCTGAGAGATGGCCGTGATCTCAGCCCGATAAAGACGAGGCACCAGGAGAGGAGCAACCTGTTTATCATGGCTGAAAATAAGTCAAATAAAAAGGATTTGATTTGATTTATTGTTAGGTTTGTCCATTCTTATCTCAATCTCATGCTCATGGTCATACTGTTCCTGTACTGTTCTTGGTGCAAATGTAAGCATCTATAATAAAAATATAACAGTCGCAGCAAAAAATACGCAAGGAAAGATAAGTAGAAGGAGAAGAAGTCACATAAACTTGGTAAATCACTCCTGGTAGAATAAGTGATTTGGGATATTACCTCTTTTTACTCCTCTATCACCTCTTTTACTCCTCTATTACCTCTCTGTACTCCTCTATCACCTCTCTTTACTCCTCTATTACCTCTCTGTACTCCTCTATTACCTCTCTTTACTCCTCTATTACCTCTCTTTACTCCTCTATTACCTCTCTGTACTCCTCTATTACCTCTCTTTACTCCTCTGTTACCTCTCTTTACTCCTCTATTACCTCTCTGTACTCTCTATTACCTCTCTTTACTCCTCTATTACCTCTCTGTACTCCTCTATTACCTCTCTGTACTCCTCTATTACCTCTCTTACTCCTCTATTACCTCTCTGTACTCCTCTATTACCTCTCTACTCCTCTATTACCTCTCTGTACCCTCTATTACCTCTCTTTACTCCTCTATTACCTCTCTTTACTCCTCTATCACCTCTCTGTACTCCCATTACCTCTGTACTCCTCATTACCTCTCTGTACCCTCTATTACCTCTGTACTCCCATTACCTCTGTACTCCTCTATTACCTCTGTACTCCCATTACCTCTGTACCCCCATTACCTCTTTTACTCCTCTATTACCTCTGTACTCCTCTATTACCTCTCTGTACCCCCATTACCTCTCTGTACCCTCTATTACCTCTGTACCCTCTATTACCTCTTTGTACTCCTCTATTACCTCTCTACTCCTCTATTACCTCTCTGTACTCCTCTATTACCACCTGTACTCCTCTATTACCTCTCTTTACTCCTCTATTACCTCTCTGTACTCCTCTATTACCTCTCTTTACTCCTCTATCACCTCTCTGTACTCCTCTCAACCTCAACCATCAGGTGCATGAGAAGGAACAGTTGTTTCACGTGCTTCAGTGATAAGTAGTCATGTGAAAGGGTCAGTAAAGACCTGGATTTTGTTCGTCATCAGTGGTAAGAATTTCCTGACTTTCTGAAACTGCTGTTCTTTATTTCCTCAGAGGCGTTACAGATGTTTCTAAAGGAAGTGGTTCAGCCGCTCCACAGCTTCCTCTCTACTATTATCACTTACCCGCACTGACCGGAGTGAAGCGTACGTCTCACTCACACACACACACACACACACACACACACACACACACACAAACACACACACACTTTTTTTTTTGTTTTTCTTGATTTCCTAAACTCTCTCTTTCCCTTATCCTTTTATCTCTTATTTTATTTTCAATCCTTTTATTCTTTTTAATTCTTACTTCTATCCTTCTCTTATTATTTATTTAATACTTTCCTTCATATTTTTCCAATTTTTAAATTCCTTTTCATTTTCCTGCATTTTTCATTTTTGTTTTTTAATACATTGTCTTTCTCTTATACTTTTGCTTCTTCTCATTTCCATAATTTTTCTTCTTTTTACTCTTTTCCATATTTTTAATGCTTTTCTTATTTCTTCAAAAATCCTCCTCTTTTCCTTTATAGTTACCTTTTTCTTTTCATTCCTCTTATCCTTTTTATTTTATTTTTTATTGTCTTTCTCTTCTTATGTACTTTTGCTTCTTCTCTTCCCTATTCTTGCCATTTCTTTACTGTCCTTTTCTTAATTTTTTTCTTTCATTTTATTTTTCCTCTATTTATTTATGCCTTTCTTCTTCACATTCCTTTCATCTTTTAAAAAATTTTTATATATTTTTTTATTTCCTAAAGACTTTTGCTTCTTCACTTCTCCTTCCTGTCATCCCTTTTCCATTATTTTCTCCTCTTATTTTCTTTTTCAATTGTCTTCTCCTTATTCTTGTCTTCTTTTTTGTTGCTGTTCTCCATTGTCTTTTCTTTTCTCATCTCTTTTCTATATATTTTTTTCTCTTCTCGTCAACGTTTTTTTCTGGTCTTTTGTCTTATTTGCTTCTCCTTAATTTCACTACTTCTTCACCACTCGTCGTAGTGAACGTGAGGGAGGTTCTGCAGGGCATTGAGACGCAGATTCCCTCGTTCAAAGGGCTGAAGTTCAGCGGAGTGGATTTGAGAGACCTGGGGCAGTGTGTCTCTTACTGCCGTCCGCACGGTTGGTCCGTCCTCTACGGAGTGGATGAGGTTCGGGGTTTTTTTCTTTTCAACGCGTTTCACTGTGCAGATTTATGAAAATACATTTCACAAAAGCACATGGCAACAAATGCAGGTTTTCTTTTTAATATTCAGAGTCTGTCAATGGTTTGGAAGCATCTATTTATTGAACACTCTTTTATGGTTTTTGAGAGACACATGCAAGTTTCTTACGTTTCTGTGCATCAAACTCTGTCATTTAATGGTATGAAGGTTTACTTTGCCCAAACATTTGAATATATTATTGTTAGTAGTAAAAGAAATCCACCCTTACCATGTATAACACATGTACACACTCTTAGCACCCAGTCAAACAGTTGGGTATTTGTACAGTCCACTATTTGGAGATCCAGTTCATTCCAGAGCAGATCACTAGGATTGAGGTGCGGTGACTGGGCAGGCCATCCCATGATAAATAACACTTTAGACGGCTGCTTACAGAGCTCGAACGTACCAATAAGCCGCAGTCCAGACGGGATTGCATGGTGTTGACATATGGAATGGTAGCCATTGATGATGGTTTAGTTTTCCTTTCTTTTTTCGGAAGAAGTCTCCAATATTCCCTGTTACAAAACAATCCCAGAACAATCAAAATTCCACCTCCATGTTGAGGGTGAGGCAGTTTGATCACATCTCTCCTGCTCTCTGTCTTACAGAAGTTCTTCTGTTACACCAATCTATTCACAGAACTTTGTTCCAGACATTCACACGTCCAATTGTTTATGTATTTTTTGCCTTTTTTGAGGATGGATTTGGACTAGAATTAATACCAAGTCTAATACACTGGCTCAGGACCACAGGTTTGGATTTAAGCACCAATCGCTGAACAGAACACCTCAGCAATGATGGAGCTGTAATGAATGGAGATGGATGGGTTTCTTTTTGAGTTCCACTGGTTCCACTGAAGGTTAATTTTGTTCCTTGGAATCCTTCTTCCTCATACCTAGATGGTATGAGGAAGAAAAATTCCAAGGAACAAAATTATAGGCTTTAACGTACACACTCCTATAGCAACTTTATAACTCGCTTTATCTCTGCTTAAAGCTGCTTTAAGCCAATGTCCAAATTAAACACAAATAAAACTGAGTCGAATTGAATTTGAATCGTTTGTTGCACAGAAACATAGGGAACACGCACGTGTCTTGAAAACCGTAAGAGACCAGGTGTTTGTGAACGTTTGACAGGCTCTGCAGTTCTGTGCTGTTGATTTTTTATTTATTAGCAACTGCTGGGAGCCTTGGCGTTGGGAGTCTGCGGCGCCGTGGGAAGGTGTGAATTTTTTTGTACCTACTTTCCAATTAGAAAAAAAATAAAAATTTGTTCATTAATAATTGATACGGTCTGAGTAAAAATAGTCATTTCCTAATCACAGAGTTGATCCGAATTGTTCAATTTGATTGGCTGAAATCATTTTCCTCATGAACGTAAATCTGAAATCAGTGAAAAGGATTCAAACGTCATTTGATTAAAAGTCCTTCCTTTTTTTGCTGTTCCACAAATCATAAGCAGGATCAGCACTAATTCGGATATAGGCTCAGCTATTTCCTGTAAAACAGCCACGTACGCCATTGTTTCGTAATAATGTCATTGCCCATTTTTCCTGCTTATGACACATCATATTTGAGGACAAAATGTTCGCTTGCTGCCTAAAATCATTGTTATTCACTTCACCAGTCTTAATGTTATAATGTCATAATGTTATGCCTGTAAAGTTAATGCATTACAGTAGTGTAAATTGCTCTGTTTTGCTAAATTACAATTGTAAATTGTTGAATTATTAACAAATTATTAAGAAATTATCAACATTATATTGTACTGCCCCAGACTGATCACCAATCTTTAAGATTCCTGGGTAGATCAGGCCATATCTCGACTTACAATCTTTTCAAGTTAAGATGGGGTTATCAGAACGCATCTCCATTGTACCTCAGTGGACCTTAAAGGGGTTAAAGACCTTGAAAGGGCCCAGGAATTACAGCTTGGTGGTGCTGGGATCTGAACTCACAACCTTCCTATCAGAGAACATCTTGTCCACCGAGTTACTACTTTCCCAGGATATAACTATTGCATTATATATGTGTAATATCTCTATGTCTCGCTCTTTGGCAGTACGTACAATTACGTGGGTCACTTCATGAACAAGATGCTGAACGCATTTGAAAAAGGAGACCTCGCTCTCGCTCAGGACCTGCAGGTGTGTCCGGGTGTCATTTTCATAAACACGATTTTTAGAATTTTCTGCTGGAAAAAAAAAAAATCAAAGCTAATATTTATCAAGCATTGTTGATCATTGTTTAAACAGCACACTCTTGGGCGTCCTACTCACCCGTGCGTATTTACTTTTCAGTTTAAAATGCAGGACGTCTTCACTTTCGCAAACAGTCTGGGTGAGGAGAAAATTGTATTTCCTTTTAATACAATCTCATGACTAGACCTGAGCGTGTATAACATTCTCCCGTTCCCTCTCTAGGCTTCGACCTGGCCATGAATAAGCAGGTGATGAGTTTGTGGTCCGGCTTACCCATGGGTCCTCCGAGGCTGCCGCTGCTCCCTTGGCCTTCTGATCGCACTCAGGACATCGTTAAGAAACTGCAGCAGGAAATGGGGCCCTGTCCTAAATAAAGCACAAACAACAACTGACCAATCAGCCGCGGTGAATACGCACAGGTCATCCGGGGTACCATGCGTTTTATTTCCGCTGACGCGGCAAGCCATATCCTTTTCATGTAACACTCCTGTAACTTGATATCGTTTAATGTTTTATAATATCTCAGAGAAGGAGGGCTTTCGGGTTTTTTTCCTTTACGGGTGCAGACGAAGGAAAACAGCACGGAACCTGCGACGTACAAAATACACATTTTATTAGTACTGTAGTCAATTAAAGGACCTACGTAGAGTACCTACACTTTATACACAACATGGAGACTAATGTACATTTATAGAATGTTATTGTTTATGAAATACTGTAACACTCCTGTTTTCTAAACTTTTACTGAGAATTTCTTCTGATTACCTGAGGGACAGAAAAGAGAACAGTCCTTAATATAGCGTAATCAGTGATCCTTCTCCACTTCAATAACACTATTTGAACAAACGTATTGGGACACCTGACCTTTTCTGCTCCATGTGGTTCTTTTTCAAACTGCAGACACACAACATTTTTGAGTGCGGTTTAATAAACATCTTGACCTCGGGAACTCAAACCTGTTCCAGCATGGCAATGTGCACAAAGCGAGCTCCTTGAAGATCTGCTTTACATAATTTGGAGAGGAAGATCTTGAGTGAGCTGCTATAGAGCTCTGATCTCATCCCTATTAAACACCTTCGGGATTAATTGGAACATTAAATGCACCCCTGCATCAGGACTTTACTAACACCATTGTGGCTGATGAACACACATGTCCACAATGCGTATTCTAAAGTCTAGTGGAACATCTTCCCAGAAGAGCGAAAGGAATTCTAAGAGGAAATTGGAACTAAATGTGGAACGTGATGCTCAAAAAGCACATACAGGTGTGCAGGTGAGGTGATGAAGCCTGGGGTGCAGTCAGCATTAAAACAAATCATCCCAAATGTGTTCAATAGCGTTGAGGTCAGAGATATATACCCAGGTTTGGGTTTTGTAGTTTGGGTCTCGTACCAACATTGTGGTAGCCACGTATTGTGGCAGGTGTCCCAACACGTTGTGTTTTATTTACTCACCATACACACTTCTCTCATTGTTGTGTCCAGGTTTTATCTTTGTTTGTTGGTTCAAACTAGTTTTTTGACAGGTCTAATTAACTAAGCCTGGATTTAATAAGAGGCTGTTTACTCACTGTGCACTGGATCAGGAACACTCTGATTATGGTTAAGGCCTCCTTCTGCTCCCAAAAGTGCCATAGATTGCACAAAATGTTGATTCTGACTCCAGATTTTCCAGATTCATTCTCTTCCAAGGACCCAACGTTTTTTTAAGCATGAATTTACAAGGCATTGTTTGTGTGGGGAAAAAATATATATATTTTTTCTTTCCTGGAGGATGGCAATCTTTAAAAAAATTTGTAGATTTTTAATAGACACAGTTTAGAAGTCACATGATTTTTGAGCAGATGATGAAATGGATTAAATCTCTTAAGACTTGAACACGGGTGCAGTGATGATTTACACTTTGTACTGTAATGCTTACAGTTAATACTAATGGTTTTAATAGAAATGTCATTTATTTTAGAATAATGGATTAAAAAAATGTAATAAATGTAACGTCTGGTGTCTTCAATTCCAAGTGAAATGAAGAAAGTGACAACAATAATAACACGCTATATACACAAAAGTCCCGAAACACCTGAGTTTTCCATCCAGATGTGGTTCTTCCCCAACATGTTACCACAAACTTCCAATCGTATAATGTGCCTTTGAGTGTGGCGGCATGAAATTTTCCCTCCATGAAGATATCATTTGGAGTGGAAGATCTTGAATGACTTTCTACAGAGCTCTGACTCTAACCTTAATGAACATCTTAAATAAATTGGAATGTTGAAGGCGCCCCTGGCCTCCTTACCTCACCTACATCAGTACCTGATTTTTACAACACATAAATCAGGTGTACATAAACATTCGTATGTGTTGTGTATCTGTTAAAGGTGTAAAGTATTTGAGTAAATGTTCTTCGTTATTGCACTTCAGCCATTTTTTGGCTACTTTCTAGTTTTAGTTTCTAGAGCAGGGGTCACCAACATGTGGACCCGCAAGGACCACACGAGTCACCCACGGGCCTTTTCTGAAAATAGCTCACCATAGCGCCACTTACCAGTGAGCTGCATCTTATTTTTTTTTGTTGCTATTCTTTTTTAAATGTGTCACGGATAGACCAAGAGACGGAAACCGGAGTATGGTTAAACACCTCATCTTTATTTAGTTTGAACAAACACAAGGCAGAGGCTTGAGGAGAAGTACGAACCGGAGAGCGGGTATAAACCGAATTGCAGGTAGAATCCGTAATGTGGGAAGTCCAGGGATGATCGCCAAGGCAAACCTATCTTGAGCGCTTCCTCCGAAGTGGAGCCAGGAGCATGAAAGTATGGGGAATACTAGTGGTAGGAAGTCCGGTAGATCTCTCATGGCAACAAGGAGATCCGACCGTGAGTGAGGTGGAATCGGGAGCTTCTAAAGGGGAAAGGTAATTGGGAACAGGTGTAGGTGATAAGAGCAGGAAGAGGCTGAGTGACAGTTAGAGCCTTGGAGAGAGGCGTGGCTGGTGGTTCCTTGACAAAATCACACTTGCATCGGTGTGAATTTAAAAATTACAATATTAAAATATAGATGACTAGATATAGATGAATATCATTAATTATTAATAATAACATATAATTAAAGTAAATTGAGCAAATGTGTTATTTCAGAAGTGTGTATCAAACTGGTAGCCCTTCACATATACCCAAGAAGTAGCTCTGTTTCAAAAAGGTTGGTGACCCCTGCTCTAGAGTATCAGAAATATAAGCAACTGTTATTCCCTACTCGAGCACATTTTCGATTCAGTATATGTACTTTTTACTCCACTATATTTTATTTCCAATTGATCGTTACCAATTTTGCCCCTTTATGAAAATATCTTTAAGGCTCAACACTTGTTTTTATTATTGCTGGCCTCATATTCAAAAAAGCTCATTTTCAAGAACCAACTTTTTCCCTTTCTGGACTGAGAGGTGCCTCAAATCACAGTTCTGGATATTTGGTTTTACTTTATCTAAAATCATTTACTTACATTTTATTTGTCCATTGAATACAAATGGTTCTTCTGCTTCGTGATGTGATGCTGTCATTTTATTTGTCAATTGAAGATCCCTTTTGGAAGGTCGCTTTACTAATTTGTTTCTTCATTCTGGCATGTTGAAGAGGCTGTTGTGATGATCTGGGTTAGTGTTGAGGTGTAGAATTTGATTTATATTTTAGGAAATAAAACTCCCAAATCAACTTGTTTTGGCTTTTCACTAGTACGTGTCTTTTCGGTGAGGACTAGAGCATCTTTAAGCCTATGTTCAATAAGAGACAAATACTCAAGTACTGTTCAAATCAGATACTCGAAGACTTTTACTTAAGTCATATTGGAATTGGTGATTTTAAACTTGAAGTATTTCCTGCAATAAGGTATCTTTTCTTTTACTTAAGTTAAGGTATAGGTATATTTAAGGTACTCTTTATATAACTGTATATAACGTAACTTTGTAAGTCTTTATATAGTATGTCATTTGTGTTCTCGCAGTAATCTCTGGCATGAACTCAGAGCTGCACATCGTATGAACCTTTTGTGTAAGTTGCAGTATATAAACAATGAAACCGGTTTTCTGAAATGTCTTTAGAAATGTCCTCGTGCTCTATTCTCTGAATAGCAGTTCAAAGCACTGATGTCAAGATGATTTAGAGGTAGAAAAGCAATTAAATGATGTCATAAATGTTATTTTTAACATCTCATTAGATGAACGTGAGAGAAAAATGTTTGTCACTGGAGCACTATTGGTCCTGAAGGCATTGTGACTTTAGATCAAAACATCTGCTTCTCTCTTTCTTCTCCATCTCACATAGAAAAAACTTTTCCAGTTTGGAAAAGACAGGATGATAAATAATTTTTCCTTGCTATTTCCATGCAACATTGTCCCAGGGGTTCCAACTTGCAACTGCTCCGAGTTTCAGTGTCCACCGCGACGCCGTAGCTGCTACAGCCGAATGGTGACTGATCCGTGTGGGTGTTGTTCCCACTGCCCCAAGCAGAAGGGCCAGGTGTGCGGTGGGCCCAGCTGAAAATATGGTAACTGTGATTCAGATTTAGTTTGGGATTAAATTGGTCACATCTCCACAAACAGGCGTGTGCAAAGGTACTACAATCTATAACTCTTTATTCTTCTGTACATTTGTATGGTGCTTTAGAAAAGCATGGAGTAAACAGATGATCCATTATGATCCTCTCTCTCTCTCTCTCTCTCTCTCTTTCTCTCTCTCACACACACACACACACACACACACACACACACACACACACAGAGTGTCTTTTTGGTTGCCAAATCATCTTAAACGCATCTTAGTCAGTCCTCCATGTCCTGTTCGATATTGCTGCATCATGCATGTGGAAAATTGTGATGCAGCTTTCATTAATAGATGCCTGTGATAAAGTTCTGACAGGTGACACACACACACACACACACACACACACACACACACAGAGTTCACAAAGCAGCAAAAAGGAATGCTGTGTCAACTAAAGGTCATCACTCTTAATTTATATCTGAAAGAAATAAATTCAGAATCCCCCATTCTAAATGGATTTAAATCAACATGGCTGATCGCAGCCTCGACAGTTAAGAAAGCAGAACTATTTTTTACATATTTTTACAGATATACAGCTATGTCTGTTGTCTTTGTCTGTAACAGAGATCTGAGGTGAATTTACTTTACTCATAACTTAGATTGTTGCTAACATATATATGACTAACTCCCCTGAGGCAGCGTACACTATACAGACAAAAGTCCTGAGACACCTGACACCAGGAATATTTCATTTTTCATCAAACTGCTACCACACAGCTGCAGGCACACAATAATAGAGGATGCCTTTGGTTACGCTAGCATGAACGTTTTCCCTCACTTGAAGAAGAAGACTGAAACCTGTTCCAGCATGGCAATGCCCCTGTGCACAAAATCGGTCCCATGAATCAATAAAAGGTCAAATGTATCACATTTTATATAGAAAACCTGCATTCTTTCTTGTTCCTGCTCCTTCTCTAAACCCTCAACGCCATTTCAGACTGTTTTCAGTCTGTGAGCCACTGCCACTGATTTCATCCTGACTATCTCCCTAAACAGCATTCGATCCGGTACACATCTCATTTCCATTTCCTTCCTCTCTCTCTCTTACTTTCTCTCTCTTTCTTCAACTCACAGGGGTTGAACCTTTCCAGACTGACAAATTCCTGTGTTTTGAGATAAAGTGCAAGTATTTTGTTTTGGTTTGAAAACCCCCCCTGACATTTCTAAGCATCCTTCCAAGTCAGAGCCATTTTTTTAAATGTGTGGGAGAGATAGATGGAGAGAGAGAGAGAGAGAGAGAGAGAATGAGAGAAAGCATCTGGAAAAGTGAAATGTTTGCTATTCAGTGAGCTGCAGAAACACACCCAGGTTTTCTTATCATTTTCAGGTCCATTTGTCATTTTTATGCCTGGTGTATTTGCTCAGTTTGTTTCACTGGATGTTTTGAGGCAGCACGATGATCCCGAGCATTTTACTGATCTCGGCTCGGATGCTGGCATTTATGTGCCTCCTGATGTCATGCTCGGGGTATCTGATTCTGCATGAAGGAGAGAAATGCGGAGAAAACAAAGAGGGCGCGTGCGAGTCTGGTCTAATTTGTGTGCCCAGTGAACCCCCGATGGATTTTTATGCTGAAGGAATTTGCACCAGTAAGTACATGAAATGAAAAGTGTTAAACGACTTCATGTATTATCTTTTACAACATTACTCTGATTTCTAACTGGGATGTGCGATTGTACCATTGTCCCAGGGGTTCCAAATTGCAACTGCTCCGAGTTTCAGTGTCCACCGCGACGCCGTAGCTGCTACAGCCGAATGGTGACTGATCCGTGTGGGTGTTGTTCCCACTGCCCCAAGCGGAAGGGCCAGGTGTGCGGTGGGCCGAGCTGGAAATATGGTAACTGTGATTCAGATTTAGTTTGCGCCCTTACTGTTGGGATTGAATCGGTCACATCTCCACAAACAGGCGTGTGCAAAGGTACTACAATCTATAACTCTTTATTCTTCTGTACATTTGTATGATGCTTTACACAGCATTGAGTGAAAGTGGAAAAAGGACAAGAAAATACACAAATTTATGATTCCTTCTCTCTGTCTTTTTCTTAGCGGTTCCAAATCATCTCAAAAACGTCTTAGTCAGACCTCCATGTCCTGTTCAATATGGCTGCAACGTGCATGTGGGAACTTGTGATTGTTATTCGGATCAATCCTGTGAAGCATCTTTTAGTTATAACACATATGATGCCTGCGATAAAGTTCTAACGGGTGACACACACACACACACACACACACACACACACTCAGAAATGTTCACGCATGTCATATTCCTAGTTGAGTTAAAGCCAGAATGTAGAGTTCACATCAGGCTTCAGACCTTATTTAATTTAAACATCCAGTTGTGCGTCATTCGCATAAAAGGTCATCACTTGTATGATGGCTTTCAATACGCTAGCATGAAATTTTCCCTTTGCATGGGTTGGAGTGGAAGATCTCCTGCTATTGAACTCAGATCTCAACCCTATTGAACACCTTTAAAGATTAATCGTCCATGCTGACGTTACTAGTGTCCTTGTGACTGAATGAATCCCCACAAATCTCCAGAAGCACACTCCAAAATCTAGTGGAACATCTTCCCAGAAGAGTGGATCTTATTATAAGAGGAAATTGGGACTAAATGTGGAATGGGATGTTTAAAGAGCACATGCCACCAAATTTTAGCCGTGTAGCGTATTTTGTAAGAGAAAAACAAAGTAGAAAGATTCATCAACTAAAGAGTTTATTTACAAGCAATTGATGTTGGTAGCGTAATTACAGATTACCTACGAGAATTTCAACCTAATACCTACTGACGTTACCCATTTCACTCACACACACACACACTCTTCCATATATTATACACCTTTAAATTCTCAAAACTCTTTTCCCTCTCTAAGCTGACAGGATGTATTTTTACGAAGAAAAACAGCCTGACGAACCAGAGCCGCCAAAACCTGAATATGTGTGTAATGAGTATGGATGTGAGGTTCAGAGCTGCAAGTGTGTGTGTGGATATAGAAAGTGTGTCTACTTTAGTACTCCAATGTACGAGGCCGACTGCTGCAACCTGCTGAGTGAGAATGTGCCGTTTTTTTCTCCATTGATTTCTATTAATATTGATGCTTTAATTCCTATTATATTCATATTATATTCACAAATGACCAATGATTACTTTAAAAAATACCATTTTTGTCCATTTATGGTTACATTGAATGCTGTTGAACCCCTCCCTCCTGCCCTCTTCTTCCAGAGGAATCTGGATGTCCTAATGCGACCTGTCCTGAGATTCCTGCTCCACCTTGTCCAGCAGACTCCTTCATCAGTGAACCCCACATTGAACCCGGTCAGTGCTGCCCTGTTATTCCTGCTGTGTGCACATGCAACTTCCAGACCTGCGATCCAAAACCCACATACTGCCCCAATCGTGGACTTCCCAAACTCATCGTGAAGGGCAACGGCCACCCGGGGACCTGCTGCGACCGTTATGAGTGTGTGAATGAGTAGATTAATTAGTACTCACCTGCACACACACACACACACACACACACACACACACACACACACACACACTTTAACCTGTTTTGATTCAAACCCTACAATGTTTTTTCTTCCCTCCTTTACACATCAGGTTCATGAAAAGCCTTGCATTTGTCTCAATAAAGCTCAATCAGGGAATTGTACTTTATAAAAATGTAGATGTGTCAGCAGATTGTTTTCTCAGATAAAATCATTTAAAACAGGGATTGAATGATTTACAGCAATTTCTGGTTTTACCTTCTTAACTGAACTTATTTACTTGTCGTAAAGGTTGAATTTTATGTCTTATTTTAACCTGTGTACTGTCTAATAGTTACATTTATTACCTTGTATTAAAGAAAATATTTTATACAATTCAATAAATTCCATCACCTGCAAAGATTCCCATATTATACTGTTTTTACTGTGGAAGGAAACCCGGGTTCTTAGGAAGTAGAGTCCACAAAAAAGGAGCAGCGTAGCTAAAAGCTTGAGATCCCATAGTTCTTAAACGAATACAAGGAAAAACTAAGGACTATGAGGACATCGTCAAAAGATCTAGGAGTTCAAGAAGAAGTATATGTTAAAAGTAGGTCAGATAAATAAGAAGGTTATGTAATGCCTTATCAACAAAAAGCAGGATATTAGATTAACAAAAACATTTCAATTCTAGTCAGAAGAAACCTGCAGAAGAAGAAAAACCTTCTGACTTTTGACATTTTCCACAGAGTGGTAAACATTTCTGCGGATTGCGAAAGACAACAGCTGCTGGATGTTAACACTGAACATCTGATCAGGCTTAATGCTGTCTGTTTTTGTTTATGAGAGAGAGAGAGAGAGAGAGAGAGAGAGAGAGATCTTATTCAGGCACATTATTTTCAGCTCTGCTAAACTCAAGGAAAAGAACATGCAGAGTACGCCATTGAGGGGAAAGTATGAAGATGAACTTCTCTATCTGTATGGATCCCACTCACAATATCTACATGGAATAAGTAAATCATTAATCTAGACCCAAAAGCACACAATAGACAATGTCTTTAGTCCATCATTTACCTTACTAAGTCAATTTAATTCATTTTAATGGAAATTGTCACAAAGCAGCTTCACAAAAATTCTTACATTGTGGTTATAAATGTAAAATATATAAATGCATCCTTACATTCCAGAAGCGATGTGGGGAAAAAAAACTCTCTGACATGATATAAGGAAGAAACCAGACCCATCCTCATCTAAGTGACACACACACACACACACACACACACACACACATCTATATCCCTTCCCACATAATCCTAATTTAGCTACTTTATTTCATTCATAAACTCACGTTTATTGCCTGTTATATAATCACACCTCGATGATGATTTTTTGAGGTAAAAATAATTCTGAACACAACACAATCAGAAGTTGAACACTCCAGTTAGATCTTAGCACTAAAACTTTGCACATACAAGCAGAAATTTAAAATTTGGCAAACTTTCTGAGTTGTCCCAAAACACTTTTTAGGATCATTCGGGGTCACACACTCCTGTAGTGATGGGAAAAACTGATCATTTTTAAAGAACGACTTGGTTCTTTGAACCTCGTTCAGTCAAAGTGAATTCATCTTCTTTTTTTTTTGAGTTAGTCATTTTGTTCATTTTGTTTCCATTTTCAATAAGCAGATCCCCAAAACACGTTTGCATACACCAACTTACTGACTGTAGTTCCAATAATAAAAATATGATAATGCAGCTAAGGACAAATTATGATAAACAGAAGGAGTAGCTCACCTCTCATATCTTCTGGTCCATGTCGTACGTTCTTTTTGTCACACGACTCTCAAGTATTTTAAGAATAATGTCAAGATTCTGGCAAAAATAAACCTGATCTACTGCATTTTGTAGCTTTTTTGGGAGTCACCTGACAAATGAACGAAAGACTCGGACCAGGGGACGCATGAGGACTTCACCGAGCGCGGGTGCGAGTCCTCAAAGCTCCAGCATTAAAATTACTGAAGCGTTTATATACAAACGTTTAGTCTGGGCGATTACATTATAAGGGTTTATTTTTTGTTTTTGTCCCACCAGAGCACATTGTTTAATAAACCGCAAATGATACCACCCCTACTGTGTCTGGAAGACATCTGGGTTTAGTTTTGTTCAAACTGCATCAAATCACAGGACAGAGAAGTTGGAAGCATGTTACTCAAAATCATATCAAATGAGATTGAGTTAGAGTTCTTGCTCATATCTTTATATACATATATTTTTATTAGTGACTCATGAGTTACATCGTCGTCCTTGCCAGAGAACGTTGTGTGATTACAGCTCATGAAAACATGCTCCGTCTGGATATTATTTATGACTAAGTGTGCTTCTGATTGTTCTATGTCAAAGGTGAAGGTTTTGTGATGACATTTTATAACTGCGACTTTCAGACCTGCACTACATAATCTCGGACTTCCCAAAGTTTATTGTGAAGGGCAATGGTCACCCAGTGACCGCTTTGAGTGTGTGAATGAAGAAGATTAATTATAATTTGGAATAATACACTTTTATCTGCTTATCCTTGTAAAGACAATCGTAAATGTATTACCCTTACCTCAGTATGCATAAGGAAACATTTTGGCCTTTGTAGTTTAAGTTTTTAATTTCAGACAAATGTGGTGTCTCTCAAATTGATCCCAACAGCCAATCACTGATTACCACAGCTCCCAATCACTGATCATCACAGTTGCCAATCACTGATCACCACAATTTCCAACCGCTGATCACCACAGTTCCCAATGACCAATCACTGATCACCACAGCTCCCAACAAACCAGTCACTGATCACCACAGCTCCCAACAAACCAATCACTGATCACCACAGTTTCCAATCACTGATCACCACAGTTCCCAACAATCAATCACTGATCACCACAGTTCCCAACAATCAATCACTGATCGACAGTTTCCAATGACCAATTACTGATCACCACAGCTCCCATCAACCAATTACTGATCACCACAGCTCCCAACAATCAATCACTGATCACCACAGCTCCCATCAACCAATTACTGATCACCACAGCTCCCAACAATCAATCACTGATCGCAACAGTTTTCAACAACCAAAAACTGATCACAATAGCTCCCAACAATCACCAATCACCATTGTTCCCAACAACTAATCACTGATCACTACGGTTACGAGCAACCAATCACTGATCACCACTGTTCTCAACAACCAAAACAATATCTATTATACATGCATTATTTAATTTCAAAGCCATCATGCTTTTTAATGCAGCATGTATTAATTTTATTTGCAGATAAAAAGTTTTTTCTAAAAAAAATTAAATAAAATTGTGTGTTTTTCAAGCAATAAAAAAAACCCCGCTAACCAGAACTAATTACACTTGGATACAAATTTCCCTACGGACAGCTAATAAGGCAGCACCATACTGTCACGTATTTCCGGCCAGCTCATCGAGTCCACGACTGTTGACAACCTGTCATTTTTCTTTCCCAATCGTTTTCCGAACGACTTTACTTTACGCATTCTGATTGGCCTTTTCGCTTCCGTTTTGTGCGATATGGTTGGCCGGGCGTTCACGCTCCGTCTATTATTATCTCAAGGAACCAATCATAGCGCGGTGGGCGGGATTTGCACGTAATGCGGGTGGGAGAAGTAGGCTGCGTAATTCAGAGAGCCGTCATCACATCTGCAGGCTGAAGCGGCTCGGAGCAGAAATTACAGAAAAATGGTGTTGTTCACGATGATCGCGCGGCTGGCGGATGGACTGCCTCTGGCTGCGTCAATGCAAGAAGACGAACAGGTTTAATTTTTACTTTTAAAACAATTTTTATTTCCCGAAAGCTATCAGCTAGTTATGGCTAGGTAGCTACATTAGCTCAACTGAAACGGAGAATAAAATAACAGCGATAAGTTGTTATATATCACTTAACAGCATTTAAAAAAAAAACATGGATTTTAATTTAGAACATAATATCCATAAATTAACAATGCGTCCTAACTTTCTTAAGTTCATCTATTAAGACGACACTAGTTTCAGTGCGATACGGAGGAAAATATCGTATCGCGATACTTACATAAGTTTTCATGATACACGATATATCGTGATGTGTGTTTCGTGAATGTAACCAGCTAGCCTGTAGATCAGCAGTGTTGGGGAGAAGGTGCGAGTCCTGTGGTTCTGTTTCCAAAAGAAATTAGTAATTAAATAAAAATGTCAAAAAGGCGGGTGTCTTGGGGCGGTTGATCGGACCGGCCCTACAGCTCCTGCGTGGTATGTGACCGTGTTTTATTCCATCCCCTGCGTACCACTTTCGTTTTGTACAGTGAAATGTGCAAAATAGGAAAAGGCCTTATAACCCGTGTTTCATCTCGTCCAGTTTTATATGTAAATTTGTTTACTAAGTTTACTGGAACCTTATGGAGGAAAACAGAACGCAGTGGCGAGCAAACGAATGTACTCAAAGTTTATTTATTTATTTATTTATTTTTTTCGTCTGAAAATATATGTTGTATTTTTCAGCTTCCATCAAAAAAGGCCACGCCCACAAAAAATGTACTGCACCAAATGTGATTTTTATTTTTTTCAAGTATGAATTCAGTCTGTTGTGATCTTTTATGTATAAAGAGAAAGGGGGGGGGGTGAAAACTTTTGCATCTTATTGTAAAAACGATAGCTAACAGCAGCGAGTGTAGCTGTGTGGACTAACTCACGTCTCTTCCTTTCTGTCCCTTCATTTCTCTCATGCGGCCGTGAAGGCAAGTGAGAAGGTTTGTTCAGATTCTGCTTCATTCCTTTGCCATATTTATCCCTCAATTATCCATCCATCCATCCATCCATCTAAACATTCGGTCTGACTGACTGTCTGTGTATCTAATCACCTGTCTATCATTCTGTCCATTTCTCTTTCTTTCTGTCTGTTTGTATTTCTATCAGTCTGTTTGTCTTTCCTTCGGTCTATCCATCCATCATCAACATCTATTCGTACATTCATTCATGTCTATCCATCCATCCTAAAATATCAATCTATCCATCATCCATGTACATCCATCCATCCATCCATCCATCCATCCATGTTTCTGAACACCGCCATTTGAATAAGTTGTAGTTTTCATAATAACGACCTTCACACACATTTGTACAGCAGCAGACGCCCCGTACTGTTAAAGAAGCTTTTTTGACAAGGTGTTTATCTCATAAGTATGTAATGAGTCTCCAGACCTCTTTTAAATTTTTTTGTGTTTGTTTGAATTTGCTACAAAGCAAAGAACGAGAGAACGAGTTTCACCTCCGCTCCAGGGCAGGCGAGAACTTTAGCTGCAATTATAAACCAGATGTCCCCAACCACCGGTGTGTAAGAATGTGCTGAGGAGAATATGTGTCTCTCTCATACGTTATAGATAGATAGATATAGATATATTTATGTGAGTGAGAGTGAGAGAGAGAGAGAGAGAGAGAGAGAGAGAATTCCAATAAATCGATACACCCATGGGTTTATCACATGCCCTCCCCCCTAATGTGAGCAGCACGAGTTGTGATTATGTCGCTGGATGGCTGCGAATTGAAACGAATATTTACTGTATATTCATATTCGTTCCAATTCATCCCAAAGGTGTTGAGTAGGGATGAGATCAGAGCTCTGTAGCAGGCCACTCAAGATCTTCCTCTCCAAAGCATGTAAAGCAGATCTGCAAGAAGCTCAGTTTGTGCACAGGGACGCTGCCATGCTGGAACAGGTTTTGGGTTTTCAAAATCAAGTGAATGCAAAATTCAGCTTTGTGGTAAGAGTTTGGAGAAGAGCCGCATGTAGCAGGAAAGGTCAGGTGACCCAATACTTTTGAAAATAGTGTGTGTGTATGTACAGTGGTGTGAATATTATTGTTTTTTGCTTGTGTCACACTTTAATGTTTCAGATCATCAAACTAATTTAAATATTAGTACAAGATAACACAAGTGAACACAACATGCAGTTTTTAAATGAAGGTTTTTATTATTGAGGGAAAACAAAATCCTACATGGCCCTGTGTGAAAAAGTGTTTGCTCCCTAAACCTAATAACTGGTTGGGCCGCTCTTAGCAGCAACAACTGCAATCGAGCGTTTGTGATAACATTCTCCTCCAGGATTTTTTGGTAAACAGCAGAATTCATGGTTCCATTGATCTCAGCAAGTCTTCCAGGACCTGAAGCAGCAGAACAGCCCCAGACCATCACACTACCCCCAACATATTTTACTGTTGGTATGATGCTCTTTTTCTGAAATGCGCTGGTAATTTTACACCAGACGTAATGGGACACACAGCTTCCAAAAACTTTTGTCTCGTCAATCCCAAAAGTCTTGGGGATCATTACGATGTTTTCTGGCAAAACTGAGACGAGCCTTTATGTTCTTTTTACTCAGCAGCGGTTTCTATTTTGGTGCTCTACAATGCAGACCATTTTTGCCGTCTCTTTCTTATGGTGGAGTCATGAACACTGACCTTAACTGAGGCAAGTGAGGCCTGCAGATATCTGGATGTTGTCGTGGGGTCTTTTGTGACCTCTTGGAGGAGTCGTCGCTGTGCTCTTGGGGTCATTTTGGTTGGCCGGCCCACTCCTGGGAAGGATCTCCACTGTTTCATGTTTTTGTCATTTGTGAATAATTTCTCTCACCTTGGTTCACTGGAGTCCCAAAGCTTTAGAAACAGCTTTATAACCTTTTCCAGACTGATAGATCTCAATTACTTTCTTTCTCATTTGTTTCTGAATTTCTTTGGATCTCGGCATGATGTCTAGCCTTTGAGGATCTTTTGATCTACTTCACTTTGTCAGCCAGGTCCTATTTAAGAGATTTCTTGATTGTGAACTGGTGTGGCAGTAATCAGGCCTGGGTGTGGTGAGAGAAATTCAACTCGGGTGTGATAAACCAAAATCTTAACGGGGGCAAACACTTTTTTAAACAGGGCCATGTGGTTTTGGATTTTGTTTTTCCTCAATAATAAAAACCTTCATTTAAAAACTGCATCTTGTGTTCACTTGTGTTATCTTTTACTAATATTTAAATTAGTTTGATGATCTCAAACATCTGAAATCAGGAAGGGGGCAAACACTTTTTCACACCAATGTGTGTGTGTGTGTGTGTGTGTGTGTGTATATATATATATATATATATATATATATATATATATATATATATATATATATATATATATATATATATATATATATATAATATAATATAATTTTTTTTGACACTGTGCACCAGTAGCTATGGAGCTATGGAATAGATATAACTATACATTTAACTTATATTAAGAGTAATTTAATTACTCTTAATATAAGTTAAATGTATAGTTATATCTATTTTTGTATAGAAAACAACTTCCTCCACACACACACACACACACACACACACACACACACACACATCTGACCAGCTGATCTGTGTAAATATTTTCAAAACAAGTGACCTGTGGTGTATAAAAGATTGGAGAACCCTGGTATAAACTAGAGGTCAACCAACCAATTAATCAACCATTTTTCAAACGAATACTGGTTTAAAAAACAAACAAAGACCAGTAGTACTAAACTTTATTTCAAATATATAAATATATAAATATATAAATATATATATATATATATATATATATATATATATATATATATATATATATATATATATATATAAAAAACAGTGCTGAATCATGAAAATGTGCTAAATGAAATAAATATAAATATGAAGGAAAATAAGACATGCATTTGAACTGAAACAAAATGTAACAATACAAATGAATGAAAAATTCAATAAATAATAATAAAAAAAAAAAAGTCAAATAAACAGCAGATTAGTGGCATTATTGATTGGCCTCTAGAGGCCACTCTCGTACTGTATAACGCAACCCGGAAAAACTATCAGTATGGATTTGTGCCAATAGTTCCAGTAATCGACTGCCAGTGCCGATTAATCTGCAAAACTGATGAATTGTTCGACCTCTATTGTAAACAGTTCAAATGTATGGCACGTTTAATAAATGAAAATTTACACAGCAGCTGTAAATTGCTGTGGTGTAAGTGGGATAAAAGGAGGGGAGGGGGCGATTTTATGATCGAACATATAAGCACGTGCCTAATAGGTGGTTACTGTATGTCTCAATGTGTGTGTTATCTATCTGACATGTAACCGTGTGTGTGTGTGTATGTTTTGTAGATGGGTCGGGACATGCAGCAGTATCAGAGCCAAGCCAAACAGCTGTTTCGGAAGCTTAATGAACAAAGTCCAACACGCTGCACGCTGGAGGCCGGATCTATGACCTTTCAGTGAGCAACACACACACAAACACACACACACAAAAAAATGTATTTCAGGCCGTTCAAATGTATATACAGGTCATTCAATTGAAAAAAATGGCTATCCTGACTTCCTGTTGTCATCCTCACTTCCTGTTCTGTGTGACCTCATTCCTCGTGTCATTTCCTGGAGCAGAATTTCCAAATGTGTGTGTGTGAGTGTGCGTATAAGAGTGAACGTATCTCGAAATGATCCGGTTCACTGACCGATCTGATTTGTCTGATCTAATCCGATCTGTTTTTTCTGTTCTTTGTAAAGTTACCTGATCGAGAAGGGGGTGTGTTACCTGGTGCTCTGTGAGGCCGCGTTCTCTAAGAAACTCGCCTTCGCTTACTTAGAAGATCTCCAAGCCGAGTTCCACGAGCAGTACGGCAAGAAAGTTCCCACCGTGTCCAGGCCGTACTCCTTCATCGAGTTTGGTAAGAAAGAGAGAAAGAAAGGGATTTTTGATGTATAAATAAACGTGTTTGGTCTTTGGGTGGGAAAACTCTGATTCCCCTGTCAGTCATAGAGATCCAGCCAATCGTCTGTGTGCATGAGCTTGTGCATGCAGAAGAGGGTAGATAGCGCCTTCCTCTCTGTGTGTGCGAGTAAACAAGTGTGTGTGTGTAAGTGCGTATAACAGAGCAATGTGTGCACAAGAGTGAATGTGTGTGTGTGTGTGTGTGTATATGAGAGTGAATGTGTATGTGTGTGTGTGTGTGTGTGTGTTAGTGTGTATGAGAGTAAATGTGTGTAAGAGTGTGAATGTGTGCACAAGAGTGATTGTGTGTGAGAGTAAATGTGTGTGTGTATGAGAGTGAATGTGTGTGGTAGTGTGTGGTAGTGTGTGTGTGTGTAAGAGAAAGAGTGAATGTGTGTGTGAGTGTTAGTGTGTGTGTGTGTGCTCTCCAGTCGTGCTTGCTCTCTGGGTGGGAGGGGCAAACTCTCGTGTCCCTGTCAATCATGGATTTTTATCCAATCATTGGTGTTTGTGAGCTGATGTATGTGGCAGAGGGAAGACCGCATCGATCTCTGAGCGTTTGTGGTCATCAGCATCAGTAAGATGATTGAAGTGTCACTGACCGGCTTTCACCTGCCCACAGACACGTACATCCAGAAAACGAAGAAGTCTTATATCGACAGCAGAGCTCGCAGGAACCTGGGCAGCATTAACACAGAGCTGCAGGACGTCCAGAGGATCATGGTGGCCAACATCGAGGAGGTGCTGCAGCGTGGAGAAGCTTTATCAGGTAACAAAACAAAACAAAGCTCAAATCACATAAACTGTTCAGTAATCGTTGATGTTGTGCAGGTTTAAGGCGGCTTTCGTTTTATTGTCGTTTGTTTGTGGTCTTTTAGCTTTGGACTCGAAGGCCAGCAACCTTTCGAGTTTGTCCAAGAAATACCGCAGCGACGCCAAATACCTGAACACGCGCTCCACCTACGCCAAGCTGGCGGCCGGCGGCGTCTTCTTCATCATGCTCATCGTATACGTCCGTTTCTGGTGGCTGTGAGGACGTGGAGGAGGGAGGAGACGTGATGGAGGCTCGATACGAGCCGCCGTCGCTCTCCGTTTCCTCAGAGACTGATGGTTCCGGCACTTTCTGTCCCCGGGCAGGTCGCAGGCTGAGCTACGATTCTCCGATTGTTCATGTGTTGTATGTTTTATTAACCGACGCGGAAGGATGTGCGAATGACCGAGTGTGTGAGGGTGTGTGTGTAAGAGAGAGAGGGAGAGGGAGAGTGTGTGTGTGTGTGTATATATATTTAGTGTGTTTGTGAAGATGGTGACGGTGAAAGCTTTTCCTCCAGGAATCCGCCCATAAAGAGCGCCACCAAGTGGACAATTTGCCTCATCTTACACTTCATCTGAGAGAACCAGAGATACTCACTCACTTCCTGACTAGCTTACACACACACATACACTTGGTCGTTCGTGTTTTGATGGATGGATTGATTTTTTTTGTTCCCAAGGTTTACAGGCCGTGTGTTTAGGCAGTGAAACACACCGCTGTGAGAAGCACCACAGCAGGGAAAAGCAAAAAAAATAAAAATGGAAAAAAGACTCTGGTGTACTTTAGCCTTTGATTTGACAATAAAGCGGTTCGGTATCTGATGCCTGTGGTTTCAGTGTCTATTCTAATAAACGCCATGACGTTTGTTTTTGTCGTTTTGGTCTAAAATCATTGAGTTAATCAGAGCTGCGACTTGAAACAGTCAAGAAGAATAAAATATATAGAAATATACATGAATATATGGAAATGGCTGAAAGAATGTGTAATATTTTGTGTAGCTTAGTGTTTAAGGTATCGTACTCCACTACCAAGCTGCCATTGATGGGCCCTTGAGCGAGGCCCTCGACTCTCAACCGCTCCGGTATAAAAAATTATCGATTGTTTTCTTGGAAAAAAAATCAATTGACTCTCAAAAGCTTTCAACGGAGAAAAGAAAGAATTATAGCGTGAAAGATCTCTGTGTGTTTTGAACAATCCGTCAGTCCAACATTCTGCTTTCTATCCGTCGAGGATCATCACACGTGTGTCCTCTTCTTACACTGTGAATCTCTGCACAACATCTCCAGATGCTCATTGTGGAACAAAACCCAACCCCTCGCATCTCACCGTGTCCTCCAGATCATCTGCGATCAGATTTCTCAAGTTTCTATTATATTGTTAATCATTTGTGCAAACAGCCCCAGAGGGCACATACCTCCTGAGACAAAGACCACCAATAAAATTCCTGTTTCATTCCAGGTTTTGGATGTGAGATGGATCATTTGTGCTGTAATGCATTGATCATATTTGGTATTGTGAGATTTTGATTACAGTCAATAAATACATTTCTCACCCTTTTTTTTTTTTGCATGTGGCTCACAAAGGTTTATTCCCTCCTTTTTCTGCTTTCAGTATTAAAGTAATTACAAAGGAATCCAAATTATACAATTTTTTTTGTTATATTTATATATACAGATGCGTACGAGTATCTGTTGCATTACGATCCTCATACGTGTGTTAGACTGAAAGTTAATTACTGAAGTACAAAAAAATAAAAAGAGAAAAAAATATGAAGTGTGTGTGTGGTGACTGTGTTACTCTGTAATTATTGGTCATGTATATGGTGATGAGCGCTTTGGATCTTTTCAGACGTATTGGGGACATTTTGAAACCCATTTCATGCATCACAACAACTCCCATTATAGGATTTTCTTTTCCTGGGTTTATTCAGTCTGCTGATACGATTTTATACCGTAAATATAATCATCACAATGATTAAAAATAATAAAGCAATACTAAAGATACACTGATCAGGAATAACATTATGACATGAACAACACTGTCTCTTCATCGGGGCACCTGTTAGTGGGAAATATTAAGTAGCACGTGACGTCTAGACGTCTGGGTCGGAGCATTTTCAAAACTGCAGCTCCTGTGAGATGTTCCTGGTCTGCAGTGGTCAGAAAGTGCTCCAAGGAAGGAACAGTGGTGAATTTCATGCGTGGACGAGGTTCATTAATGCATGTGAGGAGCGAAGGCTGGTCCGTGTGGTCTGATTTATCAGACGAGCTCCTGTAGATCAAACTGCTGAAGAAGTTCATGCTGTTGACATCCAAATACACATTTATTTTCCATTCGCCCCATAATAAGCTTCACTCCTCCCCTGGGAAAACATTCCACTCAATTTTGGAGTGTGCTTGTGGAGATTAGTGGAGATTTATTCAGATTCAGGGGTGTTAGTAAAGTCAGGTAATGATGTACATGAGTTGAGGAGGCCTGGGGTGCAGTCAGCATGAGAAAAAACAATCATTTACAAAGCTGCTCAATAAGGGTTTGGGTTTTGTCTTTTCCTTTTCTTTTTCTTTTGGCTTCTTCTTTACATCTGCCTCTTTCAAACCAACTACATGCATGTCTTCCCCCACCACATCCATAAACCTCTTCCTTAGTCTTCCTCTTTTCCTCCTTCCTCAGCACAGCTCATCTCTTTCCATTTTTATCCAGTCAAATGAACAACAGAAAGAAGATTCAGTCCACACATGTGATTTCTTGTCTACATTTGTGACTGTATTTATTAAAAGAAAGAGCTCATCAGGCTCACATGTAATAGTGATTGCACTTTATGCAGTTTGAAATATTTGTCATAAACCTGCGGTACCACTTTATTTCACTAGGAGGCGCCAAAATACCAACTAACATAAATTACTGTTTAAAAGACTTGAACTCACACAGGCTGTATGTAGTGCCTCTGTTTTAGGGAGACATCAAATGGATGTGGATTAAATGTGCTTCACGATTTGCAGTACATTTCTACAGAGCTGAACAAGCTTTCTATAAGACATTGTGCATTATATGGGACAATGTTATATCATAATACTACAGTGTCCTTACTTCAGTAAGGATCTGAATCCCAAAATGCATTGTATAATAACCTGTGCACTGAAATTCACATGCAAAATGACAATATCTACTACATAGTGTATCTAATTTTATGTATGTGTATATATAGTGTAAGTGTGCTTGCTCTTTAGCTTCTGCACATTTTTACACTGACCAGAACCTTGAGCCGGAGTTCGTGGTGGCATCAAACGTTTCGAGACTCGCAATGTTTGACAAGAAAGTACTTTATTTATCTATGTTTACACACAATCACCTATAAAATAGTCTCCTTGCTCAGCAATACAGCACTCCCAGCATTCCTGCCACTTCTGGAACGTGTCTTCTTTTTCGAAGGGTGTCAAGCATCTTCTGCGATTTGCACTGGATCTCTGTAATGGTGCCAAAACGGCGACCTTTGAGCTGGATCTTCATGTTCAGGAACAGGGCGAAATCCATAGGAGCCAGGGCGAGTAGGGTGGGTGCGGAAGAGAGATCATGTTGGTATTGGCGAGAAACTCACACGTGAGAAGATCTCAGTGACAGACCGAGCAAGTGATCAGAATAGCAGACGTGGTAATGCACATGGTCAGGATGATGCCTTTTGACACACTGACTTAGGAAGGTCAATGCTCCCTGTGACTGTGCCTTGTGCTGCCATCTGTTGGTGTGTTACAAAACTAGTCTCGAAACGTTTTGATACCACCTCATATATGCTGTACACATACTTACATTTTTATCTGCACTTTTTAGGTTGTACTATTACTATTTGCATTTCTGTCTACAAGCCACTGTCACAAACCATATGTTGTGAGTGGATATATAGTATAGTATAGTATAGTATAGTATAGTATAGTATAGTATAGTATAGTATAGTATAGTATAGTATAGTGTGGTAAAGTGTAGTGTAGTATAGTGTAGTGTACAGTAGCATAGTTAGGATAGTATTATAAGGTATAGTAGAGTGTACTGTAGTGTAGTATAGTACAGATGGTATAGTATAGTGTACAGTAATATAGTATAGTGTAGTGTAGTATTGAATAGTGTAGTATAGTATAGTGTGCAGTAGTGTAGTAGTAGTTAGTATAGTATAGTTTACAGGAGAATAGTTTAGTGTAGTATAGTATAGTGTACAGTAGCATAGTATAGTATAGTGTAGTATAGTGTAGTGTAGTGTAGTGTAGTATAGTGTACAGTAGTATAGTATAGTGTACAGCAGTATAGTTAATATAGTATAGTGTGGTGTAGTGTAGTAGTATAGTGTGCAGTAGTGTAGTAGTAATTAGTATAGTATAGTGTACAGTAGTATAGTTAATATAGTATAGTGTAGTGTAGTATTGAATAGTGTAGTATAGTGTAGTGTGGTATAGTGTGCAGTAGTGTAGTAGTAGTTAGTATAGTATAGTTTACAGGAGAATAGTTTAGTGTAGTATAGTATAGTGTACAGTAGTATAGTTGATATAGTATAGTGTGGTGTAGTATTGAATAGTGTAGTATAGTATAGTGTGCAGTAGTGTAGTAGTAGTTAGTATGGTATAGTTTACAGGAGAATAGTTTAGTGTAGTATAGTATAGTGTACAGTAGCATAGTATAGTATAGTGTAGTAGTGTAGTGTAGTGTAGTGTAGTGTAGTATAGTGTGCAGCAGTGTAGTAGTAATTAGTATAGTATAGTGTACAGTAGTATAGTTGATATAGTATGGTGTGGTGTAGTATTGAATAGTGTAGTATAGTGTAGTGTAGTGTGTGGTGTAGTAGTAGTTAGTATAGTATAGTTTACAGGAGAATAGTTTAGTGTAGTATGGTATAGTGTACAGTAGTATAGTTGATATAGTATAGTGTGGTGTAGTATAGTATAGTGTGCAGTGTAGTGTAGTGTGGTATAGTATAGTATGGTATAGTATAGTATAGTGTAGTGTAGTGTAGTAGTATAGTGTACAGTAATATAGTATAGTGTACAGTAGTATAGTTAATATAGTATAGTGTAGTATTGTATAGTTTGCAGTAGTATAGTATAGTATAGTATAGTGTGTGGTGTAGTAGTAGTAGTATAGTGTAGTGTACAGGAGAATAGTACAGTGTACAGTAGTATAGTATAGTATAGCATAGTATAGCATAGCATAGTATAGTATAGTGTGGTGTAGTATTGAATAGTGTAGTATAGTGTGGTATAGTGTGCAGTAGTGTAGTAGTAGTTAGTATAGTATAGTTTACAGGAGAATAGTTTAGTGTAGTATAGTATGGTGTACAGTAGTATAGTATAGTGTGGTGTAGTATGGTGTGGTGTGGTGTAGTGTAGTATAGTGTACAGTAGTATAGTATAGTACAGTATAGTAAAGTATAGTGTAGTGTAGTGTGGTGTAGTGTAGTATGGTGTGCAGTAGTGTAGTAGTAATTAGTATAGTATAGTGTACAGTGGTATAGTTAATATAGTATAGTGTAGTGTAGTATTGAATAGTGTAGTATAGTGTGGTGTGGTATAGTGTGCAGCAGTGTAGTAGTAGTTAGTATAGTATAGTTTACAGGAGAATAGTTTAGTGTAGTATAGTATAGTGTACAGTAGTATAGTTGATATAGTATAGTGTAGTGTAGTATTGAATAGTGTAGTATAGCATAGTGCAGTGCAGTGCAGTGTAGTAGTAGTTAGTATAGTATAGTTTACAGGAGAATAGTATAGTGTACAGTAGCATAGTATAGTATAGTGTAGTATAGTGCAGTGTAGTGTAGTGTAGTATAGTGTGCAGTAGTGTAGTAGTAATTAGTATAGTATAGTGTACAGTAGTATAGTTAATATAGTATAGTGTAGTGTAGTATTGAATAGTGTAGTATAGTATAGTGTAGTGTGGTATAGTGTGCAGTAGTGTAGTAGTAGTTAGTATAGTATAGTTTACAGGAGAATAGTTTAGTGTAGTATAGTATAGTGTACAGTAGTATAGTTGATATAGTATAGTGTAGTGTAGTATTGTATAGTTTGCAGTAGTGTAGTATAGTATAGCATAGTATAGTATAGTATAGTGTAGTGTAGTGTAGTGTGTAGTGTAATAGTAGTATAGTATAGTGTACAGTAGTATAGTTAATATAGTATAGTGTAGTATTGTATAGTTTGCAGTAGTATAGTATAGTATAGTATAGTGTGTGGTGTAGTAGTAGTAGTATAGTGTAGTGTACAGGAGAATAGTACAGTGTACAGTAGTATAGTATAGTATAGTATAGTATAGTATAGCATAGTATAGTATAGTATAGTATAGTGTGGTGTAGTAGTAGTAGTAGTATAGTGTAGTGTACAGGAGAATAGTACAGTGTACAGTAGTATAGTATAGTATAGTATAGTTTAGTATAGTATAGTTTAGTATAGTGTAGTGTAGTGTAGTGTGTGTTTTGTAGTAGTAGTATAGTATAGTGTACAGGAGAATAGTAAAGTATACAGTAGTATAGTATAGTATAGCATAGTATAGTATAGTATAGTATAGCATAGCATAGTATAGTATAGTAGTGTAGTGTGGTATAGTGTGCAGCAGTGTAGTAGCAGTAGTATAGTATAGTGTACAGGAGAATAGTAAAGTATACAGTAGTATAGTATAGTATAGTATAGTATAGTATAGTATAGTATAGTATAGTATAGTATAGTGTACAGTAATATAGTATAGTGTGTGGTGTAGTAGTAGTATAGTGTAGTATAGTGTACAGGAGAATAGTACAGTGTACAGTAGTATAGTATAGTATAGTATAGTATAGTATAGTATAGTGTAGTAGTAGTAGTATAGTGTAGTGTAGTGTGTGTGTTTTGTAGTAGTAGTATAGTATAGTGTACAGGAGAATAGTAAAGTATACAGTAGTATAGTATAGTATAGTATAGTATAGTATAGTATAGTATAGTATAGTATAGTATAGTTATAGTATAGATATAGTATAGTTATAGTATAGATCCAGTTTTAGATAAATCTAGTACTGGTATGAAGTCTCCCTCTTCTATGTCAAATGTTTTTTTCCCACGTTTACCAGCCTTTTTCTCGTATTGATTATTATTATATTATTATATTTATTAACAGTTCTTTAATTCCCCTCGTTGTAGATTCAGAATTTTCGCCCCTGGTTATTTCTGATCACGCTTCTTTAAGCTTTGAAGTGATTTTATTTTCGCGTCCACCATTGAGGATCAAGTCTTTACTGTTATCTGAGGCAGTACTTTGTGAGTATATTTCTACCTCAATAGAGGTAACCAGACCGACTCAATCGCTTATTCTTTACTTTGGGAAAGAATAAGCCTTAAAGTCTTAAAGCCTTTTTAAGAGGTCAGATAATCTCTTATCCTGCTTATATTAACAAAAAACAAAAAAAACAGATATCAGATAATATTCGAGCCCTTGATGACCAATATGCTCTTAATCCGACCCCTGAGTTACATAAACAAACGCTTAATTTGCAGGCAGAATTTGATCTGCTATTTACTGGTGAAGTGAAGAAGCTCATGTTGTGTGGAAATTACTATGAATATGGGGATGTTTGGTTGGCTGTTAGTCCACCGATTGCGTAGTCGAGCGGCTTTGTGCCCTATCACTTAGATTGCACAGCCTAGTGGTACTTTAACCTCAGATCCTTTAGAAATTAATGCAATATTTCAAAGTTTTTATTCCTCCTCATACACAGCTGAAGCTCCTGCTATATCATATAACATGAACCAATTTCTTAAAGTTATTGAATTTCCCAAAGTTGACCCTTCATTAGCATCTGAACTTGACAGCCCACTTACCTTAATCAATTAATTCATAGCAATTCGAAGAAATCGCCAGACCCTGACGGGTTTCCTTCCGAATTTTATAAGATATTTAATAAATTAAATAAAATTTAAATTAGCCCCATTACTATTGGCAATGTTTGAGGAATCCTTAGAGGCCAACGTAATTCATGTCTATATGAATTACATAACGTTGAGTCCTTCCTTTCTTTGAGCAACAGTTGAGTTATACATGCTTGTCTCAATGTTGATAGCAGTTATCTCTTCAACGCAGATGTCCAGATTTTAGCCAAACTTTTGGACTCTTGTTTGGAGAGGATTCTCCCTCATATTATCTCAGGGGAGTGGAGCAGACTGGATTTATAAAGAGACGACATTCCTTTTCAAACATTTATACTCTGTTTAATATTATATATTTGAAGCAAAGTAGTAGTTTCTCAGAGGCGGTAATTTCCTTAGACGCTAAAAAGGTGTTTGATAGGATAGAGTGAGGATATCTTTTTAGGGTGTTGAGTTTGGCTTTGGGGATGGAATTACATCTTGGCTTTGCTTATATCTATATCTATATCCATATTATTTTACCTTGACGTGTAGTACACGTCAGGGACGTCCCCTCTCTCTCTCCATAAATCAATCTGCAAAAAAAATAAAACAAACACATTCTTTTTCATTTTGAAGGTTGAGTCAGCTTTTTAAAAATGGGCAGCTTTATCATTGTCCCCACTTGGTAGAATAAATGCATTTAAAATGAACATTCTTCCAAAATTTCTGAACCTCTTTTAGTCTATTCCTTTGTTTTTACCTAAATAATTGTACCTAGGTATTGACCCGCTAATCTTGTTTTTCCTATGGGCGAGAAAAACACCCAGGGTTTCCAAATCTTTACTTCAAAAATACAGACTTTCAGGGGTCTTGCATTACCTAAACTCATGCATTATTTTTGGGCAGCTAATATTCATAAGCTGGTGTTCGGGTGCGTGTCCCTGATCTGCCATAGCGTCTCTTAGTGGCAAAGTCATGTATTTCAGCATCTCTTCCTGCTATGGTGTTTTCCTCCCTTCTGACCTCAGCTGCATGCTAATATTTGATTGATTGGGTGTTATTTAAAATTTACCTTAGCCTCTTCCATGGCACATACTGTATATGCAGTAATCACATTTCCTCCCCCTTCACAGATTCTAAATTCGGTTTCTGGAAGAAGAAGGATCCAAAATACTTTTTTACGACCTTCTCCCACTTACCTTAGACATTCAACTTACCTCCTTCTCACCATTTTTTTTTTCTTTTTCTTTTTTTTTTTTAAATGAGACATTGTGCATCATCCCTGTTTCCTGGGTTTCCCTCTTTACCTTCAAAATCTGCATGAAAAGAGATATTCGGATTGAAGAATCTTTGGGAAATTGTCTCTGAAATGAAATCATATTGAACATCTGCCCTTTAAGTGCCATTTTTGGTGTTCCATCTCAGTGTCAACCTCTAACCCATAATCAAGGTAGTGTTGTTGCATTTGCATCTTTGCTTGCTCGGCATAGAAGACTGTTATCTTGGACCTCCCCACAACCTCCATCTATATCAGATTTTAAAGATAAAACTTTATTTCTAAAACTTGAAAAAATCAAGTATAGTATCAGAGGCAGGAGGGAAGGATTTTTAAAAAAATGTCAACAATTTATTACCTACTTTAATGATGTATGTATCCTGGAGGTAGACTGAAGGCAGGTATAATTCTTTTTTTTCTCCTTTACTACTTTAAGGAGTAGTTTTGTATTATTATTTGTTGAATTTATGTATTCCCCTTTGATTTTTTTTTTTCCTCTTTTAATTGTTTCGTTAGACCTTATTTATATGTCCCTTTGTTCTGGTTTGGGATTATTGGGTTGGGTGGGATGGGATTGTTATAAAATGTAAAAGTGCAATAAATTGCAATAAATACATTTTTGCAATAAAGATAATTGGACAAATAATAGTGTAGTGGTGTAGTAATAGTGTAGTATAGTAAAGAATATGTGTAGTAGTGTGGTAATAATGTAGTATAGTATAGAATAGTGTAGTAGTGTAGTAATAGTGTAGTATAGGAAAGATTATTGTAGTATAGTGTAGTAGTGTAGTAGTAGTGTAGTATAGTATAATATAGTATAGTTTAGAATAGTGTAGTATAGTGTAGTAGTAGTAGTAGTGTAGTATAGTTTAGAATAGTGTAGTAGTGTAGTGATAGTGTAGTATATTAAAGATTATTGTAGTATAGTGTAGTATAGTATAGAATCATGTAGTAATAGTGTAGTATAGTATAGAATAGTGTAGTAGTGTAGTGATAGTGTAGTATATAAAAGATTATTGTACTACAGTGTAGTAGTGTAGTATAGTATAGAAAAGTGTAGTAATGAAGTTTAGTAAAGATTATTGTAGTATAGTGTAGTATTATAGTAATTGTGTGGTATAGTATAGAATAGTGTAGTGGTGTACTAATAGTGTAGTATAGTATAGAATAGTGTAGTAATAATGTGGTATAGTATAGAATAGTGTAGTATACTGTAGTAGTGTAGTAGTGTAGTAATTGTGTGGAATAGTATAGAATAGTGTAGTAATAGTGTGGTATAGAATAATGTAGTATAGTACATATTAGTGTAGTAATAGTGTAGTATAGTATATACCAGTGTAGTAATAGTGTTGTATAGAATAGTGTAGTGGTGTAGTAATAGTGTAGTATAAAATAGAACAATGTAGTATAGTGTAGTAATAGTGCAGTATAGTGTAGTGGTGTACTAATAGTGTAGTATAGTGTAGTGTAGTAATAGTGTAGTATAGTGTAGTGGTGTAGTAATAGTGTAGTAAGAGTGTAGTTTAGAATAGTGTAGTAATAGTGTAGTATAGTGTAGTAATAGTGTAGTATAGTGTAGTAGTGTAGTGTAGTAATAGTGTAGTATAGTGTAGTAGTGTAGTAATAGTGTGGTATAGTGTAGTAGTGTAGTATAGTGTAGTAGTAGTAGTAGTATAGTATAGTTTAGAATAGTGTAGTAGTAGTAGTAGTAGTGTAGTATAGTATAATATAGTATAGTTTAGAATAGTGTAGTATAGTGTAGTAGTAGTAGTAGTATAGTATAGTTTAGAATAGTGTAGTGTAGTATAGTATAGAAAAGTGTAGTAATGAAGTTTAGTAAAGATTATTGTAGTATAGTGTAGTATAGTATAGAATCATGTAGTAATAGTGTAGTATAGTATAGAATAGTGTAGTGTAGTATAGTATAGAAAAGTGTAGTAATGAAGTTTAGTAAAGATTATTGTACTACAGTGTAGTAGTGTAGTATAGTATAGAAAAGTGTAGTAATGAAGTTTAGTAAAGATTATTGTAGTATAGTGTAGTATTATAGTAATTGTGTGGTATAGTATAGAATAGTGTAGTGGTGTACTAATAGTGTAGTATAGTATAGAATAGTGTAGTAATAATGTGGTATAGTATAGAATAGTGTAGTATACTGTAGTAGTGTAGTAGTGTAGTAATTGTGTGGAATAGTATAGAATAGTGTAGTAATAGTGTGGTATAGAATAATGTAGTATAGTACATATTAGTGTAGTAATAGTGTAGTATAGTATATACTAGTGTAGTAATAGTGTTGTATAGAATAGTGTAGTGGTGTAGTAATAGTGTAGTATAAAATAGAACAATGTAGTATAGTATATAATCGTGTAGTATAGTGTAGTAGTGTAGTAATAGTGTAGTATAGTGTAGTAGTGTAGTAATAGTGTAGTATAGTGTAGTGGTGTAGTAATAGTGTAGTAAGAGTGTAGTTTAGAATAGTGTAGTAATAGTGTGGTATAGTGTAGTAGTAGTAGTGTAGTATAGTGTAGTAGTGTAGTGTAGTAATAGTGTAGTATAGTGTAGTAGTGTAGTAATAGTGTAGTATAGTGTAGTGGTGTAGTAATAATGTAGTAAGAGTGTAGTTTAGAATAGTGTAGTAATAGTGTAGTATAGTGTAGTAGTGTAGTATAGTGTAGTAATAGTGTAGTATAGTGTAGTAGTGTAGTAATAGTGTAGTATAGAATAGTGTAGTAATAGTGTAGTATAATATAGTGTTGTATAGTGTAGTGGTGTAGTAATAGTGTAGTATAGTAAAGAATAGTGTAGTATAATGTAGTATAGTGTAGTAGTGTAGTGTAGTAATAGTGTAGTTAAGAATAGTGTAGTAATAGTGTAGTATAGTATAGTGTTGTAGTGTAGTAATAGTGTAGTATAGAATAGAATAGTGTAGTGTAGTTTAGAATAGTGTAGTAATAGTGTAATATAGTGTAGTTTAGAATAGTGTAGTAATAGTGTAGTATAGTATAGTGTTGTATAGTGTAGTAGTGTAGTAATAGTGTAGTTTAGAATAGTGTAGTATAGTGTATAACAGTGTAGTATAGTATAGTATTGTATACAATAGTACAGTTTAGTGTAGTATATGTAGTGCAGTTACACAAAAAAGAGGAAGTAAATAGCAAATGTCTGTCTTAGATATTCAGTGCACTATATAAAGTGTGAGCATTATCTCATGCACTATATATATGGCTGTGAGTCCCTCAAACACAGTGTGTAGAATTCAAATTCTTTCCACACAGACCTCTCAGGTGCTCGCTCAGCACATCGTCATGCCAAGACTGGACTCCTGCACCACGCTTCTGGTAGCTCAAGTTGCATCTCCTCCCATATTAAAAACAGGCCGGAAGAGAAAGAGCTGTGTAGCTGATTTGAGAGAAGCACTTTACCTCCTTTCGCAGGAAGTGGGTGCTAAAAAAAAAAAAAAAAAAAAAAAGAGAAGCAGCATGTTGAGCTTTAACCGCAGGGCACAGGCCAAACTTTTCACCTCTGCAGTTTCGGCCTGCTTAAAGGGAAGTGCTAACGAAAACAAAAATGGCACAAACATCAGCTCTGTCTGCAGGCTGTACATTCAACCTGTATGAGGGTGCACGTATATACATGTGCGTGCGTGTTCGTACGTGTGTATGGGTTGCTGATTATAAAAATAATAATAATAATCAGTTCTTTGGTACTCAAAAATGAAACACAATTCGGTGTCCCAACCAAATCCACATCTCTTCTTTGGTGTGCTGGTTTGTTTGCACACTAAGACATGGAACAGTTTGGATCTGAGTGCAGATATCAGAAGGAATAAGAGTACATGAAGCAAACACACAAGACAAGGTGACAGGGCTTTGGTTTTAACTGTTAGAACCATGAATAAAACATTTAATATTAACGGAATAATTGATTCCAAAATGAAAAATTTACACTTCAACAGAGGTGGGAATAATACACACATCGTTCACTCAAGTAGAAGTACATGTTCTCATGATTTAAAAGACTCTGGTAAAAGTTGAAGTTCTGACTACACTTTTGTACTCAAGTTAAAGTAAAGACGTTTGGGCTCTGACTTATGTACTTAAGTTAAAAATCGTCATTAATACTACCTGTTTTAGTGTCACGCTGGTAACTAGACATCACTTCATATTAATATTAGGGCTGTCAATAAATATATTTTAATATATATATATATATATTTATATATTTAATCGCGATTAATCATATGATTGTCATGAGTTGTTGAGATTGTCGCAACTTAATCGTACATCCCTACCTGTTCTAAATGTACCTTAAATTAATATTTTTCAACATGGCCATAAGCAAATATTGATGCTTTATGCAAATGTTTGTTTATTATTAGTGAAACTAAACTTAACATAGAGCATGAAGACAAAATATTCTTGTAAATGTTTTAAAGTAATGATAGTGTTTTAAATAACTTAAATCATCAGAATATCAAACCGAAACCTTTGCTGTGTTTCCACACGGACGGTTAATGAAGTGATACCGGATGAACTGTACCTCTTCTAACTTTCATACGGATTAAATAATCAGAGAATATTTGTAGAATATTCGATGTGAATTGGTTTGTTTACAAGTACACATTTAAATTGAGGTAAGTATTTACAGACATTCAGGTTGTTTTATTTATGTGTCTGTGAAGAGAGATGACAGAGATGGCAGAGAGCGCCCCCTGTCAGTTTTCTTTATTTTACAAAAACACAGGATTTTGTTTGTTGTTATGAGTTTACACAAATAAAAGTTAAGCCTGTACGGTCAAAAAAAGACAAATTAAAGTTTGTTACGGTGTAATGAGGAAAAAAACGCCAGAAAACGGACCGGCGAGTTTGTCGACCCCAGAGGGTTAATTGTGTGCATCACAGCGGATTTTGGTGCTGAATTGAGACTTGGCGCATCAGTAAAACAAATTTTTATTGATTTCTAATAATTTTTTCAGTGGGCTATTTTTGTATATATGAGTAAAGAAAGGACATTGTATATAAATGTGTGTTGTGTTTAAGGTTTTAATTTCGTCTTTTTTACATTTATTGATTTCTACTTTTTTAATAAAAAACTTCGCGTGTTAATGAAATGTATTTGCGTTAACGCGTTTTGACAGCCCTATTATATATTAATACAAAACAAATTTCTTAATGTGTTACCTAATGAATGTATTCAGGCTGAACATCTACCATATAGAACACAAGCAGAGAAAAGAACATGATCAGGTGATCAGGAATGTCTCAGTTCTCGGTCATGTTTACATCACTGACTCCCTCTGTCTCATCCACATTAACCCCAGACTTCTTGTTGCCTTCTACCCTTCTCATTGTTAGCTTGTAAACTAGTCTACGTCTGTGGTGTGTAAAAGCCAGGAAATGAAATGCCAGTGGTAGATTGAAAAAGCCGCACAATGACAGGAAATTGTTTGATGGGCTGAAGACGTTGCAGTGAGAAGAAAGAATTTTACCAAATAGATTAAAACTAAAGTAACGAGCCTGTTTTACAAATGTAAGAAGTAGAAAGTACAGATACTTGTGTCAAAATGTAATAAGCGAAAGTAAAAAGTTGTCCGAAAAATGAAGTGAAGTTCTGATACCAGAAAAATCAAGTACAGTAACGAAGTATTTGTAAAATTCTCACCCAGATGTGATAAAGGACATTGTGTGATATTGTACTCTATGAACATGTACCATAAGCAGAAGCTCACCGAAAACAAAGGGAACATTATTCTCAGTTAGGTCGATATGATTCCGCTCTGAGCAGAGTGAATGGCAGAGTAATGCCTGAAAGTGTACTGATGAGATAATGGAAGTCATGTGACATGAGTTTAAGAAAGATTTGTGGGCCAGATAGACTTGTATTACTTTCTAGCTACAGTGTCGTTGTAGCTTAAACGCAGCGCTAAAGGAGTAAACATCAAACATATTCAGTCTAAAGAAGAATACATACGCATCAAAATAAGAGGAAGAATAAAATCAGTTTGACGCTTTATATTTGTCACATATACATTTTACCGCACAGTGATGATAGGAAGCTGGAGTCAGCACAGCGTCAGCCATGATACAGCACCCCAGGGCTTTGCTCAAGGACCCGAGAGTGGCAGCTTGGTGATAACAGAGCTTAAACCCCAAACCTTCCAATCAGTAACCCAGAGCCTTAACCACTGAGCTACCATTTCATCACCTAAACTTTATGTATCCCAGTTTATTAGGAAGCTGGGATCAGAGTTGGGTTCAGTAGGGTTAAGGGCCCAACAGTGGCAACTTAACGGTGCTGCGGCTTGAACCCCCAACTTTATCTTTATCTTATAAATTAGTGTCAGAACCATAATTGGATGAAAAATTAAATCCAGAATATGAATCGAGGTAATTTTATTGGCCTGAACGTTTTCCACATACCTGTAACATGTCTTATATTGATAGTATTTGAGGTACGCCCTTATTCAGAGCGATTTACAATTGAGAGTGAAGGGCCTTGCTCAAGGGCCCAGGAGTGGCTGCTTGGTGGTTCTGGGATTTGAACTTGCTACCTCCTGATCAGAAGGCCAAATAACTTAACCTCTCTTGTCAGAGTTGGTGTTCAGCTAATGCAGTTGATCGGAAAAAAATGAGTTTTCCTATCATCAGGAAGTGACCCTGATCTCAAAACTAAGAAGCTGATCTTAGACCTTACATTTGTATTTACATGTGTGGCATTTAGCAGACGCCCGTGTCCAGAGCGTCGTACAAAAGTGCTTTGAGTCTCTAGCAATGAATAAATCTACACTGGTTCGCAAGATTACAAACTTAATATAATTCAGAATATATCTCTTGATTTTTACAAAGCAAACTTGGAGAGTGCTAATTTAAGTGTTTCAGGAGGGGGGGTCCTTCAACTGTCGCTTAAAGATAGCCAGGGACTCCCCTGTATAGACTTCCAGTGGAAGATCATTCCACCACCTCAGAGCCAGAACAGAGAAAAGCCTTAAAGTATACTTACCTCTTGAGAAGGTGGAACCAGTTGAGCAGTGCTGGAGGATCTCCTAATCATAGACCTCCAAGAATACCCAAACCACAAAGATTCTACTGGACACCATCCAGCAACCATCTCAGACACATCCTAGGCTGAGTTTCTGCGCATCTACACATCAGCAGCCCACTTTGGTGGGACCTCAGAATATACGGTCACCATGAAGAAAACCAGACAAGCCTATGGAATAAAGAAGCAGCAGCTGATACATTTCGGAAAGTGGTTTTATAGGAAGATCATCGTCGGGATGGGAGGAGTAACTCCACACCTTCATCACACTGCACGATCACTGAGGATTTTTTCTAACAGCACAAACTTAAGTGTATTTATTTATTTATTTATTTCAATCTGTATTAAATGTTTCTTTTTCAGGAAATGTTCCAGGGTGTCCTGAGCAAGATCAGAGTGCAGAACCACCTCCGAGTGCAGGTATGTCGGTTAATTGTGTGAATATGGCATGTCCTGTTTGTCTGTTTGTCCTTTCTCTAGAAACTGATGTGCATTAAAAAGAAAAAAAGAAAATCCTGCATTGTCATCCAGAGAGACTGGCGGAGAGGCCCTCACCATGTTCTGAGTGAGGTTTACAGAGAACTGATTCCAGATACGATAAATCGACAGGTTCCTACTGAGAATGCACTGAAGAATAACAGGATGTACAGCTTCTCTCTGCAAAACATACTGGTGATCTCTCTCTCTCTCTCTCTCTCTCTCTCTCTCTCTCTCTCTCTCTCTCTCTCTCTGTCTCTCTCTCTGTCTTTTTCTCTACATCTCTTGATCCATTTGTTTCTTTCTTACCATCAAACTATCTTCCTCCCTCTATTGTTTTCACTGTCTTTCTCTCTTCCTTCTCTTCTTCGCTTTCTCACTGCTTCTCCTTCTTTCTTTCTTTCTTTTTCTTGCTTTTTCACTCTACATCTCTCAGTTTACCTCTCTCCTCTCTCTCTCTCTCTCTCTCTCTCTCTCTCTCTCTCTCTCTCGCCCTCCACATATGTCTCTCCTTCCGTCTACCTGTCTTTTTTTCTGAGCCTGTCTGTCTGTCTGTCTCTTTCTCTCTTTTCACTGTCTGTCGTTCTTTCCCATTTTACCTGTTTTTAAATGTCTTTCCTTCTATATTTCTCTTTCTATCTGATTCTGTCTGTCTCTTTCTGTTCTGGCCCTCAATGTTTTTGTCTGTTTCTCTCTCCTCCAGCTGTCTCTCTTTCAAATTATGTCTATCTGTCTGTCTCTTTCTCTCTCCTCCTCACTGTCTGACCCTTTCTTTGTTTGCCTGTCTCTAGATTTCTGCACTTTTCCTTCCTCATCCTCACCATCTGTCTCTCTTTCTCTTTTGCCTTTCTTTAAATGTATTTTCTACTATCACTCTTTTTTCTAATTCTGTCTGTCTCTTTCTGTACTCGCTCTCAATGTGTTTGTCACTTTCTCCATTTATCTGTCTCTCCTCATCACTCCTCTTTTTTCCATTGCCTATCTTACTCTATGTTTCTCTCTCTGTCTATCTCTCTCTCCATCTATTTGTTTCATTCCTCTCTCCTCATCACTGCATGTCTTTCTTTCTAGCTTTGCCTGTCTCTCAATGTCTTTCCTCTATCTCTCCTCTCTCCTACTTACTATCTGCCTCTTTTTTCTCCTTCTCTCTTGTCTTTCCCTCTACGTCTCGTTCCCTCTCTTTTCTTTACTCTCCTTTTCTCTCACATCTTTCTTTGTATATCTTTCCTCTATTTGTCTCTCTCTCTGATTTTGTCTCTTTGTTCACTGGCTCTCAATCTCTTTGTCTCTTTCTTTTCTCTCCTTCTCACTGTTTGTCTCTCTTTATATGTTTCTCTGTCATTCTCTCTCTTTCTCTTCTGTACGTTTCTTAAATTCTCTTTCTGTTGGTCGGTATATAATTTTTATTGGTGGATATTTTTAAATGTTATTTTTTAATTAGATTGTAATTGTAGCACTGCCACATCATGTCTGTCTGTCTGTCTGTCTGTCTGTCTGCTGTCTGTCTGTCTGTCTCTCTCTCTCTCTTTCTCTCTCTCCTCCTCACTGTCTGACCCTTTCTTTGTTTGCCTGTCTCTAGATTTCTGCACTTTTCCTTCCTCATCCTCACCATCTGTCTCTCTTTCTCTTTTGCCTTTCTTTAAATGTATTTTCTACTATCACTCTTTTTTCTAATTCTGTCTGTCTCTTTCTGTACTCGCTCTCAATGTGTTTGTCACTTTCTCCATTTATCTGTCTCTCCTCATCACTCCTCTTTTTTCCATTGCCTATCTTACTCTATGTTTCTCTCTGTCTATCTCTCTCTCCATCTATTTGTTTCATTCCTCTCTCCTCATCACTGCATGTCTTTCTTTCTAGCTTTGCCTGTCTCTCAATGTCTTTCCTCTATCTCTCCCTCTCTCCTACTTACTATCTGCCTCTTTTTTCTCCTTCTCTCTTGTCTTTCCCTCTACGTCTCGTTCCCTCTCTTTTCTTTACTCTCCTTTTCTCTCACATCTTTCTTTGTATATCTTTCCCTCTATTTGTCTCTCTCTCTGATTTTGTCTCTTTGTTCACTGGCTCTCAATCTCTTTGTCTCTTTCTTTTCTCTCCTTCTCACTGTTTGTCTCTCTTTATATGTTTCTCTCTGTCATTCTCTCTCTTTTTCTCTTCTGTACGTTTCTTAAATTCTCTTTCTGTTGGTCGGTATATAATTTTTTATTGGTGGATATTTTTAAATGTTATTTTTTTAATTAGATTGTAATTGTAGCACTGCCACATCATGTCTGTCTGTCTGTCTGTCTGTCTGTCTGCTGTCTGTCTGTCTGTCTCTCTCTCTCTCTTTCTCTCTCTCTCACTTTCTCTCTCTCTCTTAGTGTCTCTATGCAAACAGTGAGTGTGTGAGAGTCATGTGATATGGAAGTTGAATGGATTAAAATTCTTTATGTGATTATGACAAAAGACGTTCATGAGCTGTGGCTCATAATGTTACTAGTATAATTGTTTTCATTTTAATTTTAATAATTTATCTAAAATTAATGAACCACCAAGCAGCCACTGCTGGGCCCTTGAGCAAGGCCCCTAATCATCACTTGCTCATTTGTATGTTGTTTTGAATAAGGGCTTCTGTCAAATGCCATAAATGTACATGTAATAAAATCTTCCTGAAGCGATCTCAAAGTGGAAAAATATCTAGAAAAGGGAGTTTGCCAAACGCAGTACATGTAATGTAATGGGCAAAGAAATTTGGAGAAAAAAAAAGTTGATGCTGGTTCATTACTTGAAGAAGGAAATGAATCTTGATTGGCTCGTACAGCTGTTATAATGTCATTGAGGAACAGAAACTCATTACAACAGGAAATGTAACTATAAACGTATTTATGTATAAACGTATTCACGTTTGTATAGATATCATTTATAGTAAACATTTTAAATGGCTAATTGCTGTTATTGCTGATACTGAGCATTTTCTCATAAAGGCACAATGTTTTATGTCTTAAAGTTTTCTTTGATTTTAAGATACAACAGAACTGATAAAAGGGAACAAATATACATATATAAGATATATTATCTTATATAATTTATCTGAGAGATAAAAATCTAATATAAAAATATATATATATATATATATTTTTTATATATTTTTATTAAATAAAAAAGTTAAAAAGCACAACAGCTTGGTGATACTGGGTCTTGAATCTACGAAGTTCCGATCAGTAACCCCGAGGCTTAACCACTGATCTAGCACTTAATTGGTGCAGTTTTAAAATACAGACATTTAATCAAAACCCCAAAGCTTAAAATCTAAATATAGTTCAGAAAGATGACTTTAAGTTAACTCGTAATTAATCACTTCATGCTTTTTTTTTTTTTTTTTACCTGTTCCCATCGACATCACCGCATCCAATCTTCACACTTTTATTACTTTGCTTTTCCCAGAAATCAGAGCCGCACAGAGATCACAGAGATGCCAGGGGTTCCTCTTTGACCCCTCCTGTTCATATTGACACTTCTCTTGTCCCCATCTCGCTCTCTCTCCATCTCTACCTCCTGTTCCCTCTCTCTCACGCTCCCTCCATCCCGGAGCCGAGGCCGGAGCAGCTGGAACGCCGTGGACGAGGGTCATAAAAGTGATGGGTGAAAGAGGAAGTTCAGAGGGAGCTTGTGAGTTATTGCCCCTCAACACACACACAAACACACATACAGGGGCATGGGAAGGGACACGGCTCTCACCCATGGACAGCTAGACAGATAGGTAAAGACACATAAACAGACAGACAGACAGACAGACAGACAGACAGACAGACAGACAGACAGACAGACAGACAGACAAACAGACAGACAGACGGACAGACGGACAGACGGACAGACGGACAGATGCAGAGTAAGGGAAAGAAAGTGACTGATCGAAAGACTGGCAGGTACAAAAATAAACAGACAGCAGACAGACACAAAGGCAGACAGAGAAGCAGGTAAATAGACAGACCAATAAAAAGAGAGGAAGAGAAAGACTGAAATATACATACAATCCCAATTTCAAAACATTTGCCACTAATGCAGCTCTAAATATTTAGAAATGCAGAATTTTGAACTGAGCACTGATAACAAGCCAGATGGTCCCTCTTCTCTTTAGTCTGTAGGACGCAGTGGCCATTGCTTCAAAACAGAATTTTGATACGTCTGACCACAGAACAGTTTTTTACTTTAGTTCAGTCCATCTTAAATTGCTTTGGCCCAGAGAATATGAAGACATTTCTAAGTCATGTTCACATATAGCTTTTTCTTTGCATAATTATCGGTTTAACCTGCTTTTGTGATAGATATGTATGCAGACAGACAAAGAGACACACTGAAAGACAGACAGGCGCAGAAACAAAGACTAAAAGACAGATAGACATGACAGACAGCCTACAGACAGATAGACAGACAGATAAACAGACAAAAGGCAGTCAGGAACTAATACAAACAGACAGACATAGAAGGCAGACAGGCAGAGAGTCAAACAGACAGACACAAAAACAGACAGACTAACAGCCAACATAAAAACAGACACAAAAGACAGACAGACAGACAGACAGACAGACAGACCAAAAGACAGACAGACACATAAACAAAAGACAGACAGCTCAGAGTCAAACAGCTGACAAACAGACAGACAGCAAAAAGAGACAGACAGTCACAAATGCATGCAGGCAGTCTGACAGATATGCAAGCAGACAGACAAAGAGACAGAACAAAATGAAGACAGACACATAAATAAACAAAGAGACAGAAAGGCAGAAAGACAGACAAATACAAAGAAAGACAGAAAAAGACACAAAAGACAGACACAGTCACAAATACAATGAAACAGAAACAAAGGCAGACAGACAAAGTCAAACATACTGACACAGAGCCAGACAGACAGACAATCAAACTCGTAAGCAGACAGACAGAAAACAGACAGAGAGACAGGCAGACAGACAGAAATATACAGAGTCAGACATACAAATAGAAAGACCAAAGGACGAACAACCCAGAAGCAAACAGACAGATAGACAGACAGGAACAATGCTTCAGGTTGTTGATAATTTTCCTTTAACAGTTTGCCCTGTACATGACTACCCACTGTGTGCAAGCTGTTTACCAATTAAAGGATGTCAGTGGTGTTGTTTTGCTTTCAGCCCTCAGCATTTTATATGTCGGACAGTGTTGTTGCTGATCACAGCACGAGTGTGTTTATTGTGTATGTTTGTGTGTGTGTGTGTGTGTGTGTGTGTGTGTGTGTGTGTGTGTGTTCATTATGTGTATTTATAGAGTAGCTGTGGTGTGATGTTGCTGCAATGTTGGAGTGAGCGGCAGTCCGAGGTGTGAATACCAGTCATAGCAATCTTCTGGCTGCCTTTGGCGTTATAGTAAACCAATTAACCCTGGAGGTGGGAGGGAACACACAAGCACAAGCACACAAGCACACACACACACACACACACACACACACACACACACACACACACACGTGTATGGTGTTATCATTGGATTGTTGGTAAGAGGTGTGAAATGATGAAACACAGTGACCTCAGTTTTATGGTCCCTTGCTACTTTTCTCTTTCTCCACCTAATTTTTAGTCTTGTGTGCGTGTGTGTGTGTGTGTGTGTGTGTGTGTGTGTGTGTGTGTGTGTGTGTGTGTGTGTGTGTGTGTGTGTGTGTGTGTGTGTGTGTGTGTGTGTGTGTGTGTAAAAGGCTATGGACCATGGCAGATTACTTTGACCTCGGTGTACTCCTGTGCCAGAGAGACTGGCTGCTCAAATTCAAAGACATCCATGTGTGTGTGTGTGTGTGTGTGTGTGTGTGTGTGTGTGTGTGTGTGTTCACTGAACCTGAAGTCCAAAGTGAAACACCATACACCACACACATTTTTTTACATTTCGCATTCCACAGTCCTGGCTACTGACCTACAGCGATTTATTTTCTAATGGAAAACATTGTACAAACACACACACACACACACACACACACACACACACACACACAGACACACACACACACACAGTAAGCTTGAGCTTGTGCTGGTGGTTTGTGAGTAGAGCTCAGGATTAGGGCAAGATCGTGATGCTGATCCCTTTGTTCTGTTGAGTTAATAAGACTGGAATGGTGTTAGAGCTTCACGCCAGTATAAACCGTACTGGGAGTTCTGGAATCTGATTGGTCAAAAGGTGTTGCGCGAAATTAAGCTCTGACGAATCGCAGGTTTCACAGCAGGAGGAATAATAGAATAGAACATTTATACAGTGACGTTTTCAGGAGATGTTTATTCAGAATTTATGGAAGGAGTCTCCAGTGTGGGTGCTTTGTATTGCATGTGTTAAGCAATGTGTGTCGAGTTTTGTGTGTTATTAAATATTGTGTGTTATGTGTTAAGTACGTTTTGTGTTATTAAATATTCAGTAAATATTGTGTTAAATACTGTGTTTTAAGTGTTGCATGTGTTATGTATTGTGTGTCATTTATTAGGTATTGTGCTATTAAATATTATATGTTAAGGGTTAAACATTGTGTTAAGTGTTCAGTATTGTGTGTTGTGTTGTGTGTATTGTTACAAAATATTGTATTCGAGTGTTGTGTGTTATGAAATATTGTGTTAAGTCTTAAGCACTGTGTAAATATTGTATGGTAACTGTTGTGCTAAGTGTTAAGTATTGTGAGTTAAAAGTTCAATATTGTGTGTTAAATGTTACATATTCTGTGTTAAGTATTGTGTTATGAGATATTGGGTGTCGGTGTTAAGTATTAAATGTGTTGTTAAGTATCGTGCGCTAAATATTGTGTGTTGTTTGTTTTGTTAAATGGTAAGTATTGTGCTGTTGAATGTTACATATAGTGTGTATTGTTAAGTATTGTGTATAAAAGTGCTACATTTTGTGTAACGTGTGAAATATTCTGTTTTGAGTAGTGCATGTTTTCAGATATTGTGTTACATATTGTGAAGTATTGTGTTATTCAATATTGTATTTAAAGTATTGAGGTTGTTGATAAGTATGTGTGTGTTATTAAATATTGTATGTCACATATTGTGTGTTGTTCATTTTTAAGCATTGTGTGTTAAGTATTGTGTTAGATGTTAGCAATTATTTGTTGAAAATTGTGTTATGAGATATTGTGTATTAGTGTTAAGTATTGAATGTGTTCAGTGTACAGTATTGTGAGTTAAGTATTGTGTTGTTAATATTGTGTATTTGTGTATTAAGAAATACCATATGTTAAGCATAGTGTATTATGTATTCCTTATGTAAGATACAGAGGGATGCAAAGGCAGCCACAGTGAACACACACACACACACACACACACACACACACACACACACACAAACACACACACACACACACACACACACACACATTTGTGTGCTCTTCCTGTAGAGGAAGTTGTTACCTACTGCATGGTGTTTGTGTTTGATTTGGGAGGCACAGTGCACGGTTTGCGACACAACATCTTGTTTTGATGATGTCATTATAACCCCATAACAGTGCAGAGCATCATGAACACAGTGCAAGTGTTACAAACCACCTGCTCACACCATGCACACACTGCTCTCCGCACTTTTCTCACACCATGGTATAAATAACCATCTCCTCACTTTCTGTGGGTGTGTGTGTGTGTGTGTGTGTGTGTGTGTGTGTGTGTGTGTGTGAGAGAGAGAGCGAGAGAGAGAGAGAGAGAGAGAGAGAGAGAGAGAGAGAGAAATAGAGAGAGGGGCACGGAGTGTGTGTGACAGGCGGATGGACAGGATCCCACACCCAGCAGCAAATTCCACCAACCTGCTCCCTGCCAAACACTCTGGTGCACTTACAAGGCACAGACACACACACACACACACACACACACACACACACACACACACACACACACAATGACATAAGCTTCTCTCTGTCTTTTTTCATCCTTTTTCACTCTTACACACCTACTCACAAACACACCTAAAACACAACTAAACACAACTAAACTCTCTCTCTCTCTCT